>NC_133777.1:56458291-56488096 GCF_003597395.2 Chelonoidis abingdonii
CGATGTACATAGCAGAGGGGCATTGCTGGCATATGATGGCGTATATTACATTGGTGGACGTGCAGGTGAATGAACCAGTGATGGTATGGCTGATCTGGTTAGGGATCTCTTGGAGCTTGGGTGTAGGGATGGTCTGTCGTTCGCCCTCCCGTCCCTGGATAAGGAGAAAGCGTTCGACCGGATGGACCACGAGTATCTCCTGGGCATGTGGGCATTTGGCTTCGGGCCCCAGTTTGTGGGGTTTATTCAGGTGCTGTATGCTTCCGCAGAGTGTTTGGTCAGGCTTAACTGGATCCTGACCGCACCTGTCAGCTTCGGGCAAGGGGTGCATCAAAGCTGCCCACTGTCGGGTCAGCTGTACACGCTGGCCATTGAGCCCTTCCTTCACCTCCTTCACAAGAGGTTGACGGGGCTGGTGCTGCATGAGCTGGAAGTGCGTCTGGTCCTGGCAGCGTACGCCAACAACGTACTCCTCGTGGTCCAGGACCCGGACAACCTGGAGGCTTGTCAAGCTGTTTATTCAGCAGACTCCTCCGCCCGGGTCAACTGGGTCAAGAACTCTGTCCTGGTGGCGGGTGAGCTCCCTCCCACTCATGCTTCAGAGCATCCAGTGGAGCGCAGGTCTGCTGCTCTATCTTGGCGTTTATTTCTCTGCCACGCATCCATCTCCACTGGAGAACTGGCACGGTTTAGAGGGCAGGGTGACTGGGCAGTTGCGGGGCTGGAGAGGACTGCTCTGGTGCCTCTCCCTCCAGGGGAGAGTGCTGGTGCTTAACCAACTGGTCCTGTCCATGCTCTGGCACTGACTCAACACCGTGCCTGCCCCCGGTGTTCTTGGCCTATAGCCAGAGGCTGGTTCTGGAGTTTTTTTGGCTGGGACTGCACTGGGTCTCTGCAGGGGTTCTCCATCTCCCCCTGGAGGAGGGAAGACAGGGCCTGACGTGTATGCACATACAGGTCCATGTCTTCTGCCTCCAGGTCCTCCAGAGACTCCTTTATGATGCAGGTAGCTCGGCGTGGAGTATACTGGCTCAAGCCTTCCTCCTCCACCTGCGAGGGCTCCAATATGACCAGTAGCTCTCTATCCGAGAGGTCTTCCGCAAGACCCCTCCGAGCTGCCAGTCCTCTACCAGGACCTCCTCCGGACCTGGAGGCTGGTTTCGAAGACCAGGTCCTTTGTGGCCACCGAGGGAGTAGATCTCCTTGTGGAGCCCCTGATATACAATCTCCATCTTTGTGTGCAGGTGGTGGAATCCCCGAGATTGGTCCTGGAGGGAGTCACCAAGATCGAAGACCTCCTGGACTACAACCTGGGGGGTTGGGTGGATCCCCAGGTGCTTGGTCAGCGCATGGGGCTCTCCACACTTATGACCCCCCCCAGCGCATACTCCAGGAGGTGGAGGCAGCCCTGCCTCCCGCTGCTCGGTTTTTCCTTGAGCAGGTCCTGTGAGAGGGCCCGCTCCTCACTCCAGGCCCTCTGAATCTTTCCATCGCCCCTTGCCCCGTGAGCCTTCCCGGCCTCCCCCTCTTCAGGCCTTGAGCCGGCTGCGTGCAATTCAGCCAGGTCGTTTACAAACCGCGCCCAGGGGCCATCTCTATATGTTCATGCTGCACACGCTTCATTACCCCACCCTCATGTCCCACACTGATACCAAGTGGCGGGAACTTTTACCAGCAGTGGAGGGTGGGGAACCCCGATGGCCCAGTTTATATTCCATCTTAGTCCCGTGGCCTGCCAGGGACATCAGCTGGCGGCTCCTCCACAGAGCCGTGAGCACAGGCGTGTACTTGGCACGGTTTACCTCTGTCCCTGAAGTCTGTCCCTTTTGTGGCATGAGGGAGATCCTGGCACACATGTATTTTCAGTGCGTCAGGCTGCAGCCCCTTTTCCGTCTCCTCCAGAACCTCTTATTGAGGTTCTGGCTGCACTTTTCCCTGCACATGTTTATTTATGCACACCTAATTTGAGGCCCCACTAAGTCATGGGACCACCTCGTCAACCTCCTCCTAGCCATAGCCAAAGTGGCCTTTCGTAACACCAGGGAAGGGAGGTTGGCAGGGGGGGGCGGAAGGCGTTGCGACGGTGGAGCTGTTTTCCATTCTTTTATCCGTTCACGTATCCGGGCAGAGTTCCTCTGGGCAGTGTCCACCGGCTCTCTCGACACTTTCAAGGAGCAGTGGGAGCTGTCCAGGGCTCTCTGCTCTGTGTCCCCTTCTGGTTCCCTCGTTTTGACCCTTTGACCCACACGCCTGTTCCTGTTATTGCCTCTGTTGTCCCCCAAACTCAGTTGGGTTCTGGATTTAGTAGCTCCTCCCTATGCTGGGGGAGGGGCTTTTTAGCAGTGGCGAGCACTAGCACCACGTCCCAGTTCTCATTAGGAACATTCTCCTGTATCCATCTGGCCTGACCCTATCACAGAGGATAAACATATTGCTGTTTGCATTGGTATAGTTCTTTTCATTATGAATATTAAAAATCTTTACAAATATTAATTGAAACTTACAGCATCTCCTTGAGGTATCATCACTGCCAGCCATTGTTCCTCAGGGTCTTGCTGTATGGTGAAGGAATCACTTGCTCAGGGCATACTCTCCAAGGGCCAAGAAAATTCCCCAGTTTTGCTTTGATAGCACAAGCCCTAGTAGACTCTGGGAGCCAGGTGAGCTGTTTAGGTCACTTCTTGTGATATCTGGAAGCAAAGAAACGGACTCCTTTCCTCTACCAAGAACTGTTAGGTGGTTGAAGTCCGTTTCTTTCTTTCAGAAGATATATAGAGTAGGATGAAAAATAAGAGGACTGATTCACAGCTGCATGGGAAGCAAAGATCATGGGTCACTAAACACATTCCTCTCCTCCTTTAGTATCACGTGGGAGGAGCAAAAAAAGTCAGAGATCATTGCTCTATATGCAGATCTGATTTAAACAAGTAACAAGCTAGTAACTAGATGATTCATACCATTCAGTATGATTCTTCCTTTTTTAATTTGTATAATATACTTGGCTGACTTTTGCAATTTTAGGTTCACCTCCCCCTCTACCTTTAAAAGACATCGTGCAGCAAATTCAGTAAATCATTTGGAATTTTATGTATCAAGCCTCAACTCCTAGATCGTTATTTTCCCATAGATTCTTGTTGTTTCCCTGATAATGTATCTAACTCTATCTTATACCCTGTAATTGTAACTAACACTGAATTTTAGTGAATTCACCCACTAGGTGATCTAATGCTGGACCGTTCTATTGAGAGATTTCCCTAAAATCCCTCAGCACACACAAAGCTTGTGAAAAAGCTATCATCATTTTCAATTTTCAAATGGAGAAAGTGAAGGTCAGAGAGGTGAAGTGTCAGAGTTAAGAATAGAATCCAGGTGCCCTGACTCAGTCCACTACTCCAGACACTGGTGCTCACAATAAGGTAAATGGATAGAACAAATGACAAGGAACCAGATAGATCCTAAAATACTGAAAGAGCATGGGAAAGCCTATTGACTACCTAGTGGTGATGTTCTTAATTAAAAAACAGAGAAAGTAATAAAAATGTGTGCACACACGCGCGCCTGCACACAGACGCACACTATGTGAGCTAAATTTGTGTCAGAGCTTTCACACAGTTTCTGTATAAATGTTCCAAATCAAAGAAGTGGTCCAATACAGGAAAAAGATGTTTCCAACTACAGAGAAAGACGTTTAGTATCAACATCACATCCAAAAAGTGTAATAAAAGTTTTTCAGACTAACTTCATACAAATAAATTCTCTTGACAATAAAACTGTCTTTGTTACACTTTGCTATGCTTTTTCATCAGGTACTTTGGACATCCATCTTGGTGGTTACAGAAATTCATACATAGTAAGTTCAGTTTTACTCCTAAATTCCACCCCACTTTAAAAACAAATGAATAAGACAAGATAAGATGAAAGATCTTACTTAGAATAGTTAGTGAAGTTCAGTTGATTCTGAGGATGCACTGGTTTAGCAGGCTCAGGGTGGTGGCTGGCAGGAACCTGTGTAGAGGGCTTATTTTCAAAACTTCTGCGATCGAAGTATGAAAGCTGCTTTCGATAGTACTCTTCATCTTCCTCAGGATCATAGTGATTTGAACGTACTATGTCTTCAGATGGCTTCACTTGAGGTCTCTGTGGTTCTGGAGCCCTAAATGGCAGTGATGATTATGATAATTAATACTTTGGTGGTTTTTAGTAGTAGTTTGTATTTTAATTAGAGTTCCATATTCCAAATGCTTCTTTGTAATCTAGCTAACCATAATACAATTTAAAAGTAACTCTCATACAACTATGTAGAAATATATTACAACTGCTTCTCAAATAAACAGAATTGCATTTAGGTGGCAAGATATGGAGCTTACATATGACTAAACAGTGGACTGAGAGCAAAACCTTTCAGCCTTTAACATATACTGTATTGAGGTTAGTTAGCTACGGAGGTTGTTATCACAACAGTAAAAATCCCTTACCACCTTTCCTTCGACTTTACCCATTTTAAAATTATCTAGACTAAATATTAAAAAAGTCTCCAACTTGCTGCTGTCTTTTCTTATGCCATAATTATTTGTTTCTTAAAAGGATCTGAGAAAAGGGCACAGTGAAGTTCACTCAATCTTGCATCAGAGGATCCTTTAAGAAAAGTGTCTTGGCCTCTATTACAGATGTACATGTCACAGTGATATAACATTTCTACTGTAATTTTAAATACCCAAGCAGAAATATCTCACCATTGAAACATCCCCTCTTTTACTATTAGATTACATACTTGTGTGTTAATGAGAAATGGTACATTTACCTGTAAATTGTTTTCTCATGTTCATACTGATTTTGAGAGGTTGGTTTGGAACCACTCACTGTGACAATGGCAGGTTTAGGTGCTAGTTCTGGAGGCTGTAAAAAAAATCCAACATATAGGTTTACTTCATGACATTCCTATATTTAGAAAGTATCTGTGGTATTCGTTTAAAAGAAAACCATGTGATTCAAAGTATCAAAATCTGAAGAAAGGGTGCATTTAGGGTTGGAAATTCCCCTCAATAAAACCTTCCACTTTCTATTTTTAACATACAGTATACTGAAGTTACATAGCTAAGAAGGTAGTACAACAAAGGAAGAACTCCCTCTCTTTATATATAAAAAGACTTACTGTTTCTGGTACAACCTCGTTTGGTACCTAACTTCAGTATATGCATTAATTATTTACCTTGACAGCTGATGTATCATTAGGGTCCTTGATTTTTTCCAATGATGCTGATCTTTTGTTTTCAAACATCTTAACTCTAGTTAGCACTGACTGTGGTTTCATGGCTGGATCTTCTTCTTCCTCTGTTAGAGTTGGTGGTGTAGGCAGTGGTTTACTGTTGGAAGGCAGTACTTCTGGTTTGGTTTGTGATGAGGGTGGGGGAGGAGGAGGCGGCACACCTGCACTGCTATGAGAAGGCTCATACTGTCCTGCTTTAGCATTAAATCCTTGTGGAGGACCTTGTTCATAGCCTCTCATATGTGGATCGAAGTACTGCTTAGGCTCAGGAGACTTAGATATTGCTGAAGGGTATGTCTCAGCTTCTGATTTATATCTACTGTGAATATCATATCCAGCAGCGGGCTGTTCTTCATATCGCAGTTGTGATAGACTGAAGTTTTTAGGTGCATGTTCATAGCGAGGCCTACTGTCATAAACCATTGGAGGTGGTTCTTCAAAGCGAGGTTGTGCTGGGTAGTAGCTGCGTTCTGTGCTCTCTTCTACATTTTGTCTGGGATTAAAGTCCCTAGGAGGTTGGTTATCATAAGGTGGTCTTGGCTGGTAGGGCTGTTTTTCATCATAATATGCCCAGTGGTCCTCATAGGGAGGTACACGGTCATCATAATGTAGACGAGGGTCATAACCACGGGAAAACTGATCTACATAGTTCGTAGAATCATACCTATATGTTGACGGCTCATACTCTCTACTGGGTTGTTTCT
This sequence comes from Chelonoidis abingdonii, assembly GCF_003597395.2. Taxonomy (NCBI): domain Eukaryota; kingdom Metazoa; phylum Chordata; order Testudines; family Testudinidae; genus Chelonoidis; species Chelonoidis abingdonii. The sequence continues at coordinate 56,464,262 of NC_133777.1, forward strand.
CTGCATACTGAACCTGGGATTCATAGATCAGATTTGTCTCTTTCTCCTGTCTCTGTACTGGATGATTAACTGCTGGTTGTTTCAAGACGTAGTTCTGTCTTGGTGCCTCCTCATTAATGTATGGATCCTTTTTGTATACCTGTAGAAAGAGAAAGTCTCATGTGTAACATGAAAAAAGTGATTGCACCTATGTTTATTTAAAGTGCTACACTGCAAGCAGAATTAGATAAAATTAGTTTAGGGGTTTATTTAAATTACAGGGAAAAGCAGTCTTTTTTTTTTAAGAATGGAAATTAACTTTAATGTTTGAAAAAATTCACATTCATATTCAGCGTATCCTCATCTACTCATTTTATAATTATCTGTTTCCATTTACTAAATTGGAAACTATAAGGTGTGAGACAAGTTTAGTATCATTTTGAGGACAACACAGGTTTTTGACAAAGGCTCATTAATGAACAGCAGAGGATGTTGACAATTTAAATCAAATATGCAAACAAAAAAAATCAGACAAAGCAACTTTCATTTAAAATTTCTTGTTTTCTAGAAAAAATAGAAGAGGATGTACCATTTGAAGCCATGCAAACAAAAAATAGGATGATTCTTAGAAATCTAGATGCACTGTTGTATAGTTCATGAACCCTCAGAAAAATCAAAAGGAATTCTCCAATAAGGAGCAAAAAAAACCCAATCATGTGCTAGCTTGATGTATAGCAGCAAATTAGTGCAATGATGCAGCACAGGTACCTTTGTTGGATCTATATGCGGTGATAAGGATGATGGCTCTTGATCTCTTAGCATTATGTGAACTCCCTCAGTGCTTGGTGTTCTTAAGGGGCCAGCTTGTAGTTGAAAAGAGTTGTAAGGAGCTGAGGTGGGCTCCTCCAGTCTGACATTAGTTAAGTTTACATTAGGATTAACAGCAGAAGGTGATGAGGTTGCAGGGTTTGTTTCAGGCGACGGGGAAAGGTAAGGACCTGCAGGTGAGGCTTCTGCTTTCTGTGAAGTGTTCAAAATATTTTAAATATAGTGCTCTTGTATAATGCTATGACTTTCCAGTCTATATTAAAAATAATACTAAATGTTTCGATCAAACATCTACTACATGTATAGTTGTTTAAAGAGCACTGACAGAAAGTATCAGGCACTAGCACTTTTCAGCAGTTTTAGAAAACCATATCACTTTTTACAAAATGAAGCAGATATCTAAATATAAAGTAGACTGGAACGTCAGGTATTTTCATATCAAAATAAATCACAGCCCCTTCATAAGAAAAAAACCCAAATTCCCTAACCCATTCTGGCATTATTATTGGCAGCTTCTGTGGTGCACTCACAATATTGTCAAGGACTGTACACAAAAGTCCCTGCTCCTTACACTCTAAGGAGAATACCTCCTATCAAAGTGTAAAGTTGCTGCTTACCAGTTGAGAGGCAGCTGTTTTAAATCCTGGAGAATCTATTCTATGATTTGGCTGGGTCTGCGCTTGCGATGCATAAGGAGGATATGTTTGACTTTCATGATGCATTCCAGAGGAATCCTCTCTTACAGGTTCAGAGGACCGTGTAATAGCAGATTCAGGAGGAGTCCCAACTTCATCATTGAGCGTTTCATCAAGTTCTTGATCAGTGTAGGCACCCCCTTCTGTATCTGTGTCATCATAATCTGAAGTGTGTCTACTATCTGTGCTGTACATGGAATATTCACTACCTGGAGCTGACAGGTAGGAAAGGCGATCATCGTGTAAGTCAAGGTCATCACTTGTTGCACCATCTGCCTGTGTCAAACAACATTAAATTAAGATCTTTAATAATTTTCAAAGGATGCCCTTCACCTTTCATGGGAAACTGGGAAGGATACTTTCTCGTGGAGAACTAAAAATCCATGTAAATTCAACACACTGTATGTATCTTCTTCCAATGTTTGATGGGCAGTTAAAAAGCCTGGTTCTTTAAAGTGATTAAGGGTCTGATTTTCAGATGTGCTGAACAATTCAATAGGAGCTGTAGGTGCTCAACAACTTTGAACACTTCTGTAAAATCAAGCCCTTATTGTTGGAGGATATTATATAAACTGCTCTGAAGGTAGGAGTCTGCAGTTTTCCTATCTCCATTGCTCCTCTATTTTAATAACTGCTGGCTTTCCAGCTGCTATACACAGTCACTTCCCAGTCCCATGGGATCAACAAGAATGGGGCAGGGAAAGGGGCAGCATATAGAGGAAATCAGAGCTTCTCTTCCTTCCCCCGCCCATTCCATCAATAGTGCTGTGGGATAAGTGGCATTAGCCATTGCATGCAGCTGGAATTCCTGTGCTCCAGTTGCCCCTACCTACATCTCATATGCCTGCTCAAAGGGAGCCTTCCCCACAGGTTAGGAACCGTTCTCTGAGGGTATGTCTACACTGCAGTTAGACATGTGTCTGAGTCAGCTGGCATAGGCCAGTCACAGATGTCTAACTGCAATGCAGACATACCCTTAGAGCAGGAGTGCGCAAACTACAGCCCACAGGCACGATCTGGCATCTAAGGGCTTTGGATCTGGCCCACGGGATTGCCTGCGCCGCTCCCAGAAGCCGCAGGCACCATGTCTCTGCGGCCCCTGGGAAAGGGCAGAGGGCTCCATGCACTGGCCTCACCTGCAGGCACCGCCCCTTGCAGCTCCAATTGGCCGGGAACAGGGAATTGCAGCCAATGGGAGCTTCGAGGGAGGTACCCACAGGTGAGAACAGCGCGCGGAGCCCTCTACCGTCCCCAGGGGCCGCAGGAATGTGCTGCTGGCCATTTCCTGGAGCAGCGTGGGGCCAGGGGCCTGCCTTAGCCCCGCTGTGACTTGCTGCCACCCCAGAGCTGCTCCAGGCAAGTGGTGCAGGGCCAGAGCCCGCACCCTGAACCCCCTGACGCACCTCTCACGTACTCCAACCCCCCGCCAAAACCCCTCCTGCACACCAACCCACTGCCCTGAGCCCTCTCCCGTACCATGAACCTTCCTGAACCCCAACCCCCTACCCCACATTAATGGCCCTGCCTGCAATTTCCCCACCCAGATGTGGCCCTTAAGCCAAAAAATTTGCCCACCCCTGCCTCAGAGTATCACCACCACCATATCAGCAGAGATTAAGAGTAATTCCCACTTGACAGCTGTTTAGTGGCCTACCCAAAATGAGTCAATCATTTCTATTCAGTTCTTCAGGCCTTTTTGATGTTGGCACCCTTCTTGATAAAAAAAATGATCAATGATTGAATGTACATGATAACATAACTATCTTCTCCCACTAAGCAACAGGGTTGGGGTATTTTAGCGCATGCAGTGTGGGGAAGCTTACAATGGAATTGCCTGTGCTGTACGTGTTAAGGCCACAAGGGACCATCAAGCTCTAATCTGACCTCCTTTATAAACAAGGACCATAGAATTTCTCCCACTAAGTCCTGCATTTAGCCCATAATTTCTGGTTAAGCTAGCGTATATCTTTTACAAAGTTACTAATCCTGACAGACGTCAAATGACAGATAATCCACCACACCTCTTTGTAAGTGATTTCCATGGGCAAATAACTAAGTTTTTTGTCCTCGTTACCAAGGTTAAATCTCTACTTTTATCTTGGTAGAAATCAGTGTAGAGCAGTTCACAGTTGTCAACTGAGTCAGTTGATTCCTTTAGACCTGGAAGTGACAGGCAGAACTATAAAAAAGTTTTTTTTCATTCCAGGAGAAAACCCAATTGTCTTGAAAGCACAACTGAGAGGAACGGAAGAGAGAGATGTACAGATACAGTGGTGACCACTAAGAGCAGCAATATCACCAGGATGGTTTTTAAGCCACAAAGATACTTTACAACGATCTTATTATGATCATGAAAAAGGGAAAGGAAAGACTGCTCACTACTGTACTGTGTAAGAACAGTAATGGTTTTATCATTCATACTCAAAGGGAAAGTGACATTTCTTACCTTTCCTTCTGAAACCCACACCAACTGGTTCTGTTGCTGCTGAACTGCTTCCTTTAGTGCTCCATACCAGCCATCATTCATTGAATTCAAGTTGATAGTAGCTAAAAATAAAATGGGGTTAATGACTTCTTATATAACATTTCTTTTTCAGTTGGAGAAAGTTCTGGACCACTACTATCAAATGCAATGTGAATTGTGAGTTTAAATAACTCTTAGGGTACTTTGTATACACACATTTATGTATGTCTCCCTTTTATACAAAGTAGTTTTGGGCATTTTATCAGAGTTAACAATGAGAGCTGAGTTTAAGCACAATTCTACTTTAAAAGAAACTATTAATGTGGCATCTTTTTCCTTAAAATACTTTCCTCTTGTGTTTAATTCAGAGTCCTATCTGTTTCCTTTAGATTTCCTAACATGTTTCTGCTGATTTTTACTCCTGTTGGCCTTGCCAAGCCAACACAGCTAAGAGAAAGTGAGGTGGCTTAAATTCCTACCTGTGCTTCAGCAGGACAGATCTTTACTGAATTCCACCTATGTATCTGAGACTACACAAATACAGCAGATGTAATCTGGTCTGCAAAAGTATTACTGGTGATGACATACAAGGAAGAAAGCGTCTAGTTTGACTGGGATTTATTAATTGCCAGCCCTGTAAGCAAAAATCAACTTTTTTTTAATTAGTAAAACGATCGTATTTGATTCAAGAATCAAATATAGAAAACTGCAGCACCCTATGATGTCATTTTTACAGTAACTTTCAAAGCAGAACCACATGTTAAGCCATCACTCTCCCACTGTTAAATACCACTCTTTGCTGCTATGGGGCAATACATAAGTCTGAAAGTGAATCAGGACCACAGCACAAGGAGGAAGGCCAGTCATGGATACAGTGTGAATTAGTCACAGTGAGAGCAGCATTGAATACCTAAGAAAGGGAAAGAGTTTGGGAAGGGGCCAAAACGTACCATGGGTCATGAAGGGATCTTTGTCTGCTACCCCCCCTTCAAAAAGAGAGGCAGGAAGAAAGTAGAAATACAAGAAGTGAAGAAAAGAACCACACAGAATACACACTAGTGCTGACAGATCTTTGAAACTTGTGAAAACCACTAAGCAACTTTTTATTAAAATTTGAGGGGCTTTGACGTAATGGGTACTATTGGTACTCAGTTACCTAGGAATGCAAAACTAAAAATCATATTCACACTATACAAGAGATGCTGTTCAAACCTATGTTGGATATATTACCCCGCCCCAATTTAAGTTGGGCTTGGTTCATAAACATTTCCTACTGTTTACTTACTTGTGAAGAGATGATGATTATTTTTCCGTAGCTTGTGAGCTCTTTCATACAATTTTCTGGCACTTTTCCGTGATTCTGGACACAGTCTCATTCTCATGGTTTTTACACCCTGCTTGGAATCAGGGTTCAGGAACACCACAATGGGATACCATTGTGCATAATTCAGACGATCCACAGCATTTGGAGTGACATCTAACAGAGCATGTTTGTCCTGCAGACAATAGTACATATGCAAGTAAAGCTTTCAAGCACTCTCTCTCTAGATAATGCATTTTTAGTGTCTTCTACAGGTTTGTTTTCTATTTACTCTACAAAATTCACCATAGCATTTATGCACTGATAACTAACTTACTAACCTTTTCCATTCTGAAAATGGGAAAACATATGGGAATTCCCAATACAGCTAGACTGCCCATGCAATCAGTCCCATCAATATCAGTACTACTAAAAATTGGTATGCCTAAACAAACATGTAATATATTTAACCCCTATAAATCAGGCACTTTTCTGAGGTAAAAGATGAGCCATAAAGGGGCATTGTACCAGAAACAATGTCTGTGATTACTAGGAAGAAAGGCCAGGTCCAGATTCCTAGGCAGAGCTAGTTTTCATGTCTCTTCAACTCTCCTTCCAAGAAATCCCTGCCACAGAGCCAAACTCAGGAACATGCAATTAGTGCAATAGCATGTAGTGTTTCTAGCTTGTGATGTTCCTTCAGTGGCTAACATTTTTTCACAGGAGGGGGCAATAAACAATTGTTTTTAAAATAAGATGAAAGAAGAGGGAAGGGATGGGAGTCACATGGGGTGAGCTAGTATTAGACATCTCCAGGAACCTAAATGAGGGAGTTTGGCATCAGTTTCTTCAATTAATTAATCTGTCACTTGCTTAAAAAAATGCGTATGAGCACTACAGCTGCAAGTCCCACCCTTCTTCACGTGAAGAAAGTAGAAGAGAGTAAGCAGCTTAGAACAGCAGTAATGGAATAGTAGAGACTTCTTGAAACAGAGCCTACAAGCACATCCAGATTGAAGAATTTAATGATAGGGGGTGGGGCGGAGGGATCAACTTTTTCAAGTGATAGTCTGCATTGTATTCCACAAGTGGTTATCACATGTCTAGTCTACATGCATTGGATAACTTTTTAGTTAGCAGTACCTGGAGGGGTGGCACATGCACCCTTTGCTTCCTCAAGTGCATGACCAAAGTATAAAGGGCAGAGTGGACCAGTACTGCCTGTGATTCCACGTGGTGAAGCACAAGTCCCTGAGTTTAAAGCACTGCCCCTCCTGGAAGACCATCCTACATCTCAATACCCATGCAAGTGGCACGTTCTGGACTGGTGAGAGATCTGCAGGTCCTTTTTGAAACAGACCCAGCATTTAACGGACTAGTGGTTGAGGGCCTTCTTGTTGGGAGCAGTCCATACACCCAGACTTTGTTTCTGGGCCCCCAACGTCCAAACCTTTCGGGGACCAGAGATCCTCAAGGTTTGCACCAGACACACCATCAAAACAAACTGAGATGTTCTCTCCAAAGTGGCCTTGATGCCAAGAGAGAGTCAGGTCCAGCCAGACACTGAGCAGAAGAAGTGCAGAATGTCTTCCCTAAGCTCTGACTCTAAGCCTTACAAAATGACATGGCTGTCAGATATCAAAGGTACATCAAAGTTGAGGAAAAACTCCCTAAGCATCGCAGAAAGCACCAGTCAGGATGACCCAGATGTGCCATAGGTGTCACCTAGCATGAGCCATGCTGGGAATAGGGAGCATAGTCTCAAATGGGACCTGACCCAAGACTCCAAGCATACTGGTACAGTGACCATTCATACCAGCCCCCATGACCTCCCACACTATACAATGTTAATTTATAGGGTATGTGGGTCCCATAAGCACTCCCAGTTTGCCAAGGACCCAGCTTCCCTAGAGCAGTGTTTCTCAACCAGGGATCCAGGTAACCGGGGGGCATGTGCAGGTCTTCCAGAGCTGCACATTGATGAAGTCGTCAACCTGCCATAGTTCTTCCTGAAGACTCATGCAAGGAAGGCAACCAGAGGCTGCATAAAAATTGGATTGAAGAAAGGCCTTTCTGTTCTACTTGTACTAGGCCCTTCAGAAAATCCCTCCATCTCTTGGTGGTTTATGGGGGAAGAGGGCTAGGGGACAAGCAGTGTTCACTCAGAATATTCCAGTTGGATAGCCCAGTTCATGTTTAGACTGGCAGGGAATCCTCTCCTTCGCGGAGTACTAGCACACCTTACCAGGGCACAAACTACATCAGTGGCCTCTTTGGCAGGCATATCCCTGAGACATCTGTAGGCTGGCAACTTGGTCTTCTGTGCACACATTCATGAAATATTATGCATGAGTGCAAGCAAACAGGGATGATGCTGTTTGGGAGGACTGTGCTGCAGTCCCTGTGGGAGTGAACTCCTTGTACCTGCGCCAGGGAAGGTCTACTGTTTGGGAGTTACCAGCAGTAGAATATGATATGGACAATCACTAAGAAGGAAAGGAGATTACTCACCTGTGCAGTAACAGATGTTCTTTGAAATATATAGTTCATATACATATATCCCATGTATATGGACTACACATCTCAATGCAAAAAGGTTATTCACCCTGTGTAATAACTGTAGTCCTTCAAGATGCATTCCCCCTCCCCCCACAAATGGGCACTTCACTTCATATGAACATGCACCTCACATGACTTCGATAAGAGATTTTCATTAGTAATGTCCATTTGGCCCACACATGCACTGCTGATATTCTCAAGCCCTGCAACAAGACAAACTGTCCTCAGTTCCTTCTCCACTGCTAAGTCTCAGAAGGAACTCTGAAGCAGAAGGGAAGGAGGACAGGTAGAGGAGCACCCACAGAGGACACACATCTCTAAGAACCATAGCTGCTGCACACAGTAAGTAACCTCTTTTTCTTTGAGTAGTATCCCTATAGATGCCCCGCATCTGATGACTCCCAAGCAATACCCCCATAAAGAGGAGGGAGCTTTGGAATTGAGTCTAGAACTGAGGAAAGAACTGCATTGCCAACAGCCACATCACATCTAGAGGCATTAACTAGAGCCTAATGCCTGGAGAAGGTATGTACTGAGGACCATGCAAATCTCAGATACTAGGACATTTTTAAGTGAAGTCATAGATGTAGACTGGGACCTTGTAGAATGAGTTGACACATCAGAAGGAGATAGAATGCTGGAAGCACTGCAACATACAATAATACATCCTGTAATCCATTTTGACAGTAGTTGGATGGAAAGAAACTGGGAATGGATCCTATGGTTACGTAAAGTTCTGAAGTACAGAATAGAGTTGCGGTATTGAGTGACATGCTAGTACCTCCAGGAGAGTACCAAGAGTTTCAAGTGCTTTACAGAAGGTGCTGATGTAGCCGGAGCTTAGTCTTACACAGCACCTAAGAACCTGAGACGGGTACTGGGAGAAGGGTTAAATCTGACCCTGATCATCTGTTTGCGCTCTGGCCATCTCCACCAGATGGTATTGGGGCTTTCTTGGAGCCAGGCTTAGCCTTAGAGGTATGGGATTTTCCTGCCTCACTAGTATCAGAGGAGCCCTTTTCCTCTGTAGTACTGAGCCAAAAGGTCAAAGTCCCAGTCTGTTGACCAGCTCAGATAGTTTTCAAGTAGACTCCTTAACAGGAGAGCTAGATCTCCTCTTCTTGAGATCTTCAGAGGAGGTCTCTGAGGCTCTCTCTTTTTCAGGAGAGTGCTGTACTGAGGTTGATGAGATGCTAGATATCCCCATAGACTGATGTGCACGGGGGTTCTCTTGACCAGGCACCAAAGCAGGATACAAGGAGCACTCCATCATTAACAGCTGCAGCTTGATTTCCCAGTTCTTTCAAGCCCTGGATCTGAGGGCTAAACAGAAGTTACACTTCTATAGGACATGAGACTCTCCTAGGCAGCAAACACATTTAAAAAGAGAGTGTCTGTCATCCACCATGATGGCCTCTAAATGTGTGGCAACATTTAAACCCCAGTGAAGTGGGCATGCTCATCGCAGGGAGGACCTCCCAGGAGAAAATAAAACAATCTTCTAAATAACCAGTTTAACTAACTACAAACTAACTAATTTACTAACTAAAACTAAAATCAACTAAGTTAGACCAAAGTCAGCAAGTAGCCAAGGCACGTACCATGAGGATGTGCTAAGCTGTGTGTCAAGCCAAGGTGGTTGAGAAGGAACTGAGGGCTGTTTGCCTGTGCAGCTTGATACAGTCTTGATGTAGGGCACAAGGACATGAGCAGGGCATGTGTAGGCCAAATGGACACTGCCAATGGAAATCTATCAAAAGGTGCATGAGGCAAACCTTGAAGTACATCCCTTACTCAGGTAAGTAATTTATGGCTTTAAAATTTGTTATTGGTACATCTTTGAATTGCCATGCCACTAAGAGATAATAGTAATTGGAGCAGAGACTGGAACTTGGATGTCCCCCATGAGTACCTTAACCACTAAGGTACACACTCACTCTCATACTCTCTCTCTGGGCAAATAAATACTCAAGTGTTTTATACTAAGTGGAACAGCTTCAACAGGAGAGACTGAAAGACACCTCTTCACTGGAGCTAGGCAGAATCTTTTTAGGTAAAACTTTTTCTTCACTGAAGATGAAACAGAACACTTTAGCAAATTTGTGTCCATTTCAGCAAATTGTTTGTCAAAATGAAAAGAAATCATTCAGAAGTGTCTAAACAAAAGTTTTCAACATCATCAAAACATCAGTGTTTTTGGAGCTAGAGTCACAGTGGATTTATGCACTAATCACAAAGGAAGTTGGTTGAGATGCCCTTTTATGCCCAATAGCCCAGGGGGTATCCTAGGTTAAAATCCCTGCTCTGGAGCAGGTACTTGAATCCAGGCCTCTTTTCTCCCAGGTGAGTGCCTAACCATTAGGTTATCGGCTAGTCTGCAATGGGTGCTCAGAGAAGTGCTCGATCAACTTTTAAAAGCTTCTACACAGAGAAAGTTGTTTCATTCAACATTTATATCAGATACACAATGTCAGTAAAAGAGTACATAATTTACTACAGGGCCTGGAGATAAAGTATGTACATTTTTTGTTTTTGAAATCTGATTTATACTTTGTTGTTTATGCTATTGTATGTAAAAACCCCAGCATTTATTGTTATGATTATTAGGTTTATTCATATGATTAGTCATTCGATTAATCAACACTCCAGTTCTCTCTCATTTGTTTTCAGAATCAACTACACATTTAATGAAGTAAAGCATATTTTTACCACTTACTCTGTCAATTATCTGTTTTATTGTATGAAGACGAATAATGCCAGAACTACGTTGGTCAGTACCAGCATCTCTTGGTTCACTTTCTGTTCAAGAAAACACAGTTAAAAGTCATGATTTCTTAGCCACCTACTGGTCAATTACACAACCCTCTCTATGCCCCCATTATAATAAAATGGGCCATCTCCTCTTTCTAGCTCACAATACTGATTCAGACCTCATACAAGTTACAATGCTGAAGATACATTTTTTACTTAAAAATAATCCAGGAATTAAACTACTAGGTTTAGTTATAAAATCCTAAGAATTTGTTAGGTATTTACTAGGACAGGCGTAGGCAACCTGCGGCACGCGAGCTGATTTTCTGTGGCATTCACACTGCCCGAGTCCTGGCCACTGGTCCTGGGGGCTCTGCATTTTAATTTAATTTTAAATGAAGCGTCTTAAACATTTTAAAAACCTTATTTACTTTACATACAACAGTATGTTAGTTATATATTATCGAAAGAGACTTTCTAAAAATATTAAAATGTATTACTGGCATGCGAAACTTTAAATTAGAGTGAATAAATGAAGACTAGGCACACCACTTCTGAAAGGCTGCTGACCCCTGTACGAGGAGCTTAATTCTGAATGTTTTTTGCAAGGTGCTGAATTAAAGAGGGGACTTGGGAGGAAACCCTGAGGAAGCTCAGCATGTTACAGGATTGGGTCCTATGATAGCATTAATAATAATAAAAAATTGAGTTTGCGTTCACTCAATGCATGTAATGTTTCCTGAAGAGTCCTATAGCAAATTTGTATTACTTAACCTTTAAAGTATCTGTATCAATCACTAGTTAACTGCAACTGAATGTAAGCCTTTCAGAGTGTTTCCATAAATTGCTGACAATATAAAAGTGAAACTTTAAAACATTAATGGCTGCAAGAATAACACAGCAAAGGCTAGCAAAAGAGGTGATTATGCAATTATTTTATATTAAATCTGACAAGCAAAGAGAGACACTTACTTGCAACTTGATAAATATCTGGTTCTTCTCTTGCCAGTTTTTCTCGTGCAACATCAGCAATTGGTCCGAAGATGGTTACAGGCCTGAGAAAGCCAGCTGGAATAAGAAAAATCAAAATAAGTTGATTTAAATGTATTTTAGGATGCTATTTTTCCATCATGAAGATTAAAATGTTGAACTGAAAAAGCAAATATTTTAACCTCTTTAAAAGGAAGTTACCTTCTCGAAGAACAACTCTTTCATATGCAGGAAACTTGGTTTGAACAGGTTGAGCAGAAAGATCTTCTCTGCTTTTTCTGAGATTTCTTTTTGAGCTACGTAGACCTCGGAACCTCCAAAAATCTGCACGATCTCCCCCTGCTGTCTTTGGAAGTGTGTACTGTACACTAGCTAGCTGTTCAGCTCTAGGTGGGGCAGAGATTCCAAGGGTCAAAAAAATGATAGAAAACCCCAACTCCATCAACAAACAAATTAGCTTGTGAAATGACACTTGATTAACAAAGTTTAAACCTGTGAACACATTATAATGACACAACAGGCTAAAGGATCACTGATCACCAAATGAGGGGTTCCCCGTGTTTTTCAGTAATCTTAAAGTAATTGCCTTGCCCTTCTCCTGTCACTGGTGATCAATTAACACAGCTGAGGCAACTACAGCACTTACAAAGTATGTACTTTTCAGAAAGTATTTATGTATTTGTAATTTTTTAGCGAAATACATGTTGTGTCTACTTTTGCTCTTCATTAATTTTAGGCCCTATCTAGACTAGGAAAAAAGATGACAGAATCCCTACTAGATTTTAGTTTCACCAGATTAGCACATGCTGAAATACAATTGCTTTGTCTTGACTAGAGTTTTAGAAAGTGTTAACTGAATTCAGTTAGCTAATTCAGTCTGACATCACACCTTTACGGCCTTGTCTGCACTAAGATTTACTGCCCCATCCTTGTGTTTCTCTTGCCTGGAAACAGGGAGAGAACTCCATGCAACTAGCCAATGGACTGTCCAACGGCCACAGTCTGTGAATCTCTGTTCTAAACCAAACCCAAATGTATATTTGGGTACTCAAACTGGACATGTCTAATTGCAAATTATTTGGAGGTTCTACAAGTGTTTTTCTTCCAAAATGTTAAGAAAGGTATAAAATGTCTGAGTGACAAGGAGATTTTACTAAAACAGCATTAAACAGACACATAACTTGCACAAACTTGGGCCACAGATTTCACAAGCTACCTTGTAGTAAACAGTTTCAATATAGTACCTGTTTTTATTGGGTATGATGCCTCTTTCCACCTCTTTGTGATTCTTGCCAATTCGAATAGCCAGCCAGGACCCAAGCTTGCCATTGTACAAAGTATCCACGACCCGGAAGACTTCACCTTTGTTGAAACTTAGCCCATAGGGAGATTCCTTTTCATATTCAAAATGAGTTCTGATATAGAAAGAATCTCCTACATCGGACTCAACAATGCGACGATAAACTGCAATAAAATTTACTTGAAGTTGAAGTACATTAAAGGATTCCTAATGCTTACAGCAGTTCTGTAAAAAGACTGAGCAGAAATCTTGCCTATCCTTAGTTCTCCCTTTTAATTGTGAGGTATTTTGGAAACCCATAAGACTAAATCCTTACATATCAGCACGTGAAATTCACATACAATCCATATCATGTTAGTGTGATGCATTCAGAAACAGTTGGTATCCTCCTTGAATTCACAGTACTTATATGAAAAAAGGTAAATAGTATAATAAGTTCAGAGCTGAGTTAGTGAATTTAGCATATCAAGCCATACTGACAGCACTGGAATCAGAGATCACCTACTGCAGAATGAATGAACCATAAAGCATCGATAGTGCAAGTTTCCTCATTGTCCAGACACTGTTTTTTAGCCATTATTTAGACCTACTCTACACTTTTGTACTGATATAACTCTTTCAGTTAGGGTTGTGTGGTTTAAAAATTAAAAAAAGAAAAAAAAATAGTTATAGCAGTACAACCCCATTCACTTGGGAAAGGATTGAGATCACAGACTCATTTCAAAACAAGCTACTGGACTGTTGCCAGATAACTAATCTATCACTACTGTACAATCTCTACTGCATTTGAAATAGTGACCTAAAAATGAAAGGCTTCACTTTACCACCCTTCTTGAGTTGCCACTCCCCAGGGCAAACAGTTATCAAAGGTTAGCTATACTGTCTCTACCTGGTCTCAAAAAACCTACCAAGCAGTTTCTGACCTTATATTTGAGGCAACTACTTACCATCCTTTTTCTTCTGTGCCAAAATTGTAACCTCTTCTCCTTTAGGGAGATCAAGCAGAAAAAGCACTGCTTCCTCTCTGATGATATTTGTGAAGTCTACATTATTTACCTGGCATGAATAAATAACGGTTTTGAATTACTACACGATGTAGTGAAACATACACACACACTGTGAAAAATACATTGTGAAACATATATTTCACATAAATAATGCAGTTTTTTACAACATATTAATGTTAGAGTGGTTTATCCTGTTAAATATAACTTAACTGCATGAACTTCAAGAAGCTTTTTGCTTATATTTCTCAGAATAAGTGAAAAATATTGCTATTTAACAAAAATATGCAGTATCTACAGAGTACAAACTGAATAGACTTTTTTACTGAATACTTCTAGGTCACCCATCATGGATGATCTAGAAGTACCAGAGATTTTAAAGGGCAATATATTTAGATTATTAGAGATGAAGGAGCTTCTTAGGATGTGTCTACATGGGGAGTTAAACCAAATTGATGTGACAGGTGTTTCTTAAGATGCAATATGTAAGTCATGCTAATGGCAGGCATATAGGATGGCTATCTCCTCTTTCAATTTGCACTGCATACACATGACTGTGGCTTGCCATGTACTAGCATGTGACATTCTTAGAGGATATTCCATGGTCCTCTGCTTTGCTATTGAGCAGTCTGCATTCTGGAATTCTTCTGGCTGTGCATTGCAGGATGGATAAGAGAAGCCAGGCAGATTCCAATTTTTAGTTTTTTTTTAAATCTCCTGTCTCCATCATCTCCACACCAGGCTCCTTTCTGGGCGGGCTAGTGCCATTTCTGAATTGCTGGCAGCAAGCATGGTCCCAATAATGCTCTTCACCTCTATGCTGGCAATTGTAAACATAGGGAGGCTGCTTGTGCTTTATTTCAGCTCTAGTAGCCAGCTGAGTTTGGTTTTGGACTTTAACTTCTGCACCAAGATGATGATGATGTGGCAGCAGCAGGAGCTTAAGCATCAACAGAAGCAGCAGGATGAGGAAGAAGAGGGTGACATCCAGCAACTGCTACTACAGGAACTGTTTCTGGAGCAACTTTGCACCGCACAGCACTGTCTCTGGGCTCAGAATATGAGAAACAACTACTGGTGGGAAAGGTTTGTTCATCCCAGGTCTGCAGACCAGTAGTGGCAAGAGAATTTCAGAATGGCTAAGACAACCTTTTTTGAGATTGGTGTTGAAATAGTTCTGGAAGTGCAGGAGCAGCATGCCAACATGCGGTGCCCCATACCTGTCAAGAAGTGGGTCACCACTGCCATCTAGAAGCTAGAGAACCCCAAATGCGAGCAGTCCATAACCAATTCAGAGCAGGAAGATCGACCGTTGGAGCCACTGTCATGCAGATGTGTGAGGGATAAAGCACTGTTTCACTGGGTTATAAAGCTTAATAATGCTCAGGAGATTTATGGCTTTGTATGCATGGGTTCCCAAACTGTATTGGGGCAACTGAGGAGACCTCTGTGCTTATTATTTCAGCTTCACCTACCTCTCTCCTGATGAGGACTTAGAATTTATAAATAGAAAGGGGTATTTCTCCATGGTGCCAAAAAGGCTGGTTGATATCCATCATGTTGAGTGGTGAGGCTTGAAGCTATACAGAGCATTAGATGGCTCAAAAGGGCTGAGCTCAGTATCTTGCACCATCAAGGAGGTACAGAACAAGGCTAGGTCCTGGTTTGAAGCCCTGCCTTGCCTGCTGTCCTGGCAGGAGCAGCAGCAGCAGCAAGTGCTGCATCAAAGCATTCTAGCTCTGTATTGCCTCCAGGAGTTTCCTCTACATCCCCGTCTTTCTCAACAGTGTCCTTTGCTGTGGTAACACTGTCCCTGGCCACAGCAAGATCCATTTCTTTATCACTCTCTGATCTAAAGTACAATCTCCATCTCTCTTTATTTTCAGGGGTTTTATGAAGAGTCAACTTAATTCGGTTTAAGCCCCATGTAGACAAACCCTTAGATCAGTTGTCCAAACTTGTTCCACATGATTTCCATTTACAGTTGCCCTTACTCCTTGCTATCTAATTTTCAAGGATATTTGAACATTTGAGTTCTGATTATTAACATTAGGTAGTCAATGATTAGCACATGCACGCTCTTAAAACATGTTTCTTTAAAGTTTAATCAGTTCAATTTCAAAACTCTAAGTGTAGGTCTATCCCTTTTCCCCACTGAAGTCCACAAACAGCAGGTAAAGAGGTCCAAACACTTTGCTTTTGAAAATAGATTGAAGTACAAAAGTTCTTGTAAAATTAAATAAGAAATAAAAATGCCACGTTTTAAACTTTGTCATCAATAGAAAAGAATACGAAGAAATTACTTTTCTAAAAAAACCAAACATGCCCTAGTGGCATTAAGAGACTTGTACTAATCCATGTGGGAAAAAAAACACAAGTTTACACAATTTACCATGTATTCCGCAAATTATACATAAGGGGTTGGATCAGGTCTCTAATGGTATACTTTTCATAGCATATATGATACCCAAGTTTTACTCTATTCACTAACTGAGCTAACTGCAGGGTAAATAAAGCACATTCTTCTCCTGTTGAAAAACATGTGTTTGGAAGCAGTGCTCTGAAATAGGGGTGGGGATGATTGGGCAGTAGACTCCTGTGGATAATACTACTTATCTAGTTTTGCAAAGTGGCTAGAAATCTGTAAATGAAAGATGCTAAGTGCTACGAGCTGATTATTTGTATATACGATATAGATATTTATACACGCTTTTTAGTTAACAGTTTAAAAGCCAGTTAGTTAAACAATTATTTGTCCAATCTGAAACTAGAGAACTTGGGAGCCATAATTTACCAGTGATCTAGTAGCAACAGTGGAAGTGGATGAATTTTTACCACCATTGTCTACCCCTATTCAGGGTAGGCACAGATAAACAGTCTACCTAAAAAGGCAAGATATACCAAAATTCCGTTGCATTATTGAACAACAGATTCTTTGTATGAAAGATTTTGACCTACCCTGAGAATTTGATCTCCTTCTTCTAATCCTTCTTTTGCTGCAGGGCTGTCCTCCAGAACACCAGCTACAAATATGCCTACATCATTGCCACCAGCCAACCGCAAGCCCACGCTGTCTCCTTTTTTGAATTTTACCAGCTTCATGCTTGGCCTGTAGGTTTATAACACATTCCAATTAACAGACATACAGTAGTTGAATATGTGGTCATAGATTAGCAGCTGGGGAATTACACCAGCAGAAAATTTGTTCCTTATTGCAATTTGATATCATCGTATCCAAGCTACAGTATTTCTTTTAGCAACACACCAACTATGATACCATAATATTCTTCTCATCAGCTGAGCTTTTGAAAATAATGGTAATATTCACTTGCTTAAGAGATTTTGTTGTTTGCTTTAATATATAAATCGTATTTTAAATAGAATACTTCAAAATTTAAGGGTTTTTGTTTAACAGTCAACTTTCCTTTGGAAGTTTACAACTGAACTGTTATTTCTCACTCTCTCTCCTCCTTTTTTTTGGGGGGAGGGGGAACATAGTAGATAACGTGATAACATTATTATAGGGTTCTCCTGAATGCAGGACTGTTTTTGCTTGAGAGAGAAGAAAAGCAGTATTTGGAAGACAGAAACAAAACATGTTATTTAATAATATCTATAAAGTGATGAGTACGTTTCTAAATTACAAAATATGTAATATAACTGTTAAAGCACCCAAAGCTCACAAATGAGCCTCAACTCCCCCACCTCTAATACTTATAAACAGATTAGAAACATATGTTAACACAAAGCCCTAGATGTCCCCATTCAGATGTAATGTTCATTGACTTAATGAAAGCTTGGTCTGCTTGAGGACTGTGGGATCAGGTTCAAATAAATAATTTTGAATTACATTACCGAAGCACTCCATCTTCATGAGTTGAATTGGGTAAAGGACCATCCGATGGACTGACTGGTAAATCCACATCTGGCTGTCCAGCTTGAGCATACACTGGCTTTGGCTCTATTAAGAAATAAAAACAAAAACCCCAACTTGCCATGCTATTAATTCTTTAAAGGATGTGGAACCAATACAGTTTAATTCATCCTTGCAGAATTGTTATCAAGATAACTACCAGCTCAGGAACAAAATCCTTCTCCTATCCACAAGTGTCAGTAATGAAAATAACTCTTGTACTGACTGAGTAAGATTACTTCTCTTGGGTGAGTAGATTTTTTAAGGCTGCTCTAACTACTGCACTGTGGGTTTTGTTTTTCTTCCTTCAAATTTCCCATTGTACTTTGATAACGTCCATTGAAATTTTGAAGCATGCAAAATACATCATAGATAAATACAGGACTCTTTAAAAGAGAAAACACATTACGCTGTTTTTTTCCAATTATGTAAGATTTGGACATAAAGGATTAGGATTCCACTAGGGTAACCACTGCTCAAAAATGGGAGAAGCCAGAAGGGTTCAGTCAGTTACTGTAATCTTCCAGCTAAACAACTCTACGTCTCTACCTTAATTGAATCTCAGATCTGCCATTTCAGCTGCCTTTGACTCACTGTTCAAGCTTTTCCACCTTCCTGTCATAATTTCTTCAAAGAGAAAACTGACAAAATGTGATGATCTTCCCCCTATCCACGGATTGCCTTCCTTTCTCCTCCCCTAATTCCCTCTTCCTTCTCCCCTGTAACAGATAAAGAATTTTGCTTGATCTCCTCCTCCAACCCATCCACTTGTCCCGGTAACTTCTTATATCCCATCCCCTCATTTCCTTCACACCCACTCATCTCCTCCTTACACTTCACCCCTCTCCTCCCTCTGGCTTTCCTGCCCCCTCACAATACAAGCATGTTTTCATTTCTCTCGTTTTACTATCCTCTCAAGATTGCATTTCTAAGTTCATTGAAAGCACTGTTTACAGTAGCCATCTCAAATTTCTCTTTCCAATTCCATCCTAGATCCTCTCCAATACAACTCCTGCTCCTTTCACGCCAATAAAACTGCTCTTGCTAAAGTCTCTATGACCTTGTCCTAGCCAAAGCTCAGAACCAGTACTCCATCCTCATCTTCCTTGACCAGTCCGCCGCCTTAGACCCAGTTGACCATGCTCCTCCTTCCTTGGGTTGTCTTCCCTCTGTCCTCTTCTCTCCTCCTAAATCTCCAATGACCCCTTCAACATTTTGTGAGGATTCCACAGAGATGTCATTGGTCACTTTCTCTACCCCCCTACATATCTCTGAGTAATCTAATCCGTAAAATAAAAATTTAACCACAGTTCTATGATGACAAAACTCAGATCTCTACTCCAGACCTGCCTACTTCCATCTAAAACTAAAATCTCTGCCTCTCTCCAATATTGCCTCCTAGATATCTTGCAATGAGCTCAAACTGCACACGGGTAAAACAGAGCTCTTAATCCTCCTGCTACCTCCTTTCTTGATTACTGCGGACACTGCCACCACCTCATCCATTACTCCAGCCTGTAACCTGGCATCTGCCTTTTTGTTCTGTGTTTATATAGTGCATGGCACAATGCGGTCCTGGTACATAATTAGGGCCCTAAGTGCTATGATAATACAAATAATAAACAAAAAGATTTAGCTCTCCATTGAGATCAAAACTGTTAACTATATCTATGTTTAAATGGGATAGTATGGCTTTTAGGGGAAAAAGCCCTCCATCTTATCTTGTCTTTGGAAATCACGATAGAATCCTCTTAGCAACAACCATGCTTAAACACAGCTATAACCAACAGTTTTTAATCCCACAGCAGAGAGCGCTTTAGAGTGATCTTCCAGAATTGAAAACCACAAACACAAGCCTAACTATGCTCATAGAGAGTCTTGCATATTCAGAAAAATGAAAAAATGTTGGGCCCACTTTTGCCATTACTTAAACTAGCTTCACCCAGGTAACTAGGGGCAGAGAGCTGGGCCCTTTGAATTTGCATAGTCTGAGTATTTATGCAGTTTTATATTTTAACAGCTTGAGAGAAATCATATTGCAGCTATGAAGTAGTGCAAATCCCTACTGAGCATTCATTAAAGGCAGCAGGCATAAGTTGGCGTTTTACCATATTTACCTGGCAGAGGTGGAGTTTGTTTTTCATTACTTTCAACTATAGCCTCTTCCATGGTTTTAGAAACAGGGGTATCATCTGCATTCTTTACAGGTGTAGAGACAGCTCCTGGTTTTGATATTCTCTCATCTTCTCTGCTCCGGAGACTATATATCAGAAAAACAAAACATATGGCATTTAGTTTGTACGCCATGCTACCTCACAGTATTATTGTAAAACCACCATTTCTGCATTTCAGTTCAAATAGATTTGCTAACAGATTCATCCCCAAATAATCTGCATAGTGGGAACTCTCCACATGTAGATCCCTGGAAAAGGGAGGGCAAGGTAGAATAGAGTGCTCTTTTCACTGCTCCATGTCATTCCCATGCCTTGTGTGGATAGTCTTCCATGCTAAATTCAGAAGCAGGAATGGAGATGGGAGCAAGTGATGTGCTGTGACACTGTGGAGTCTAGTGATTTCTGGGCAAAAACCCAGGATTTACCACGAACCTTTGGACCCCTTCTGTGGTTGCTGACTCAGTCAGGACTGAGGAACTCAGCCAATGGCAGCCCTTCAACACTGAAAGGAGGTTTCCCTTCCCCCTAGATCCCTTGAGGTTGGAAAAGAGCAGCCTTCAAAATTCACAGCTCTTCCAAATCCTTTACACTTAAGATTGGTGCAATGAGGAAAAAAGTGAGTGCCTGCCTCCCATACCAGCTCTCTACTTCATGTTTCTTCAGTGAAAACAGGACTAGCCTCATGTATTTTCTGCTCCAGAATGTATCCACATAGGGTTACAGCATGCAACATCTAAAGAGAATGTGATGCACTCCTTGCTAGATAGTCTCTGGGGAGTGAACCTGGGAGCTCTAGATCTAAAAGCATCAGCACTTCCATTGTTTGAGCTAGAGGACCAAGCACTTTAGCAAAGAGGCAGTAACAAACTCAGTCTGTATACATGAACAGAACCTCAGTGGGTTGTACAAGCATGCAGTACCCTTTAATTGTATGTGAGCCATAGCCGTATAGTCACAGACAAGATTCAAAATCTACATAGGCTTAAAAAATAGTATACCACCAACTTACAACTACTTCCTAAAAATCCTTCAGGTCAGAATTCCTGGCACTTATGAATTTCAGATACTTTCTGCTTACTATGGCTAATCATAATCAGCACTGATGAGCAGTTTAATCAAGCGCTGTACTAAACAAACCACAATTCCAAAACATATTCATTATAAAAAAGCATTAGTTTACAAGATATTCAAACTCTGCTGAAGTATTAAAAACACATGCATATAAAAATAAAATGGTCAACAGAAGATACTGCATAACAAGTAGGTTTACTTTTATTTCTGTCACCTTGTGTGTCAATAAAAATGCAATGAGTGTTCTAAAGGAATTATATATTTGCCAGGCACTAAAGGACACTGAATTTGACATTGTTAGGAAACATTTGTTTCCTTGATGATACCAACTTGCTCAGTTACTCCTTCCTGATGAGCCACCAGGAAGGACTTTGGGTAGAAAGTGTCCTTGGTGAAGTATATTGTACAAGATAACACAACATGATTAGATGGCTGTTTGGATCTCTATCATGGACTGATATGTTCTGAAAGATGCCACCTTTCTTAAGATACTACTGATTCCAGAAGCTAGATGGAGCTATTGGGCAGTAACTTGTATTTGCATCCTTTAAAAAAATATATATATATCCACTGATACACATTATGCACAGCAACATTTTTCAGTTGTACTAAAATAATTACTTCAAAGCTCTGTATTAATTATAATGATGGGAAATACGTTTTTTTTAGTCAGAGTCTCTACTGAAACTAAGGCCGTACCGAAAGATAAAACCACTAAATTTATAAACATGGGTGGGATGTGCTCTCTCTGGCAATACTAAGTAGCTGGCATCAGAAGCAAGGTTTACACATTCTGCTAAACTAGGACCACCATTCACTGGTGTGTTACTCAGGATAAACCATTAGAATTTGATACAGTGCCTGCTAGAGCCAACATTTTCAAACTTGAGTGCCTCAAGTTGGGCACCTAACTAAAAATAGCCTGCTGTTCAAGAGTGCTGATAATTCACCAATCCGACTGCAATCTGTATGTCCCATTGATGCTCTTCACCTTTGCAAGTCTGGCCAACTATACTTCGATACTAAAAATGCTAAAAAACACCTGTACTTTAGGCATCCAAGTTTGAAAATTTTGGTCTTTGAACTTTAATTTACACAAATCTCTTTTTCTATAAAATAATTTTTGAACACTTATCTGACTCCTCTTTTCTCATAATGGTATTCATATTGAATAATTTTCAACTTTCTTCTTGGTGGTAATTTGGTACTCGTGAAAGTGAAACTAATAGCATTGGCTTGAGCAATGACTGGGAGCAGGCACTGCAAGTTTTCCCACCTTGTGCTGCATAAGTAATACATTAAGCTTCTTCTGCAAAACCTTTGCTATTCCATTTCCAGCATACAATGTCCCGTTGGACAGTGATTTTAGGATGTGGACATATGACTGTCTCTTCACTTCTCAGCTATGCAAAGATTTGAATCTTTGTTCCCTAGAAATAAAATGCCAGTTCCCAATTAAATATATGGGCATACTTGAATGTGTGTATGAAACAAGGAAACTTTTTTAAAAGCCGAGGAAATGGAGAAATGAAAATAAACTCGCATGATAATGTGGCCCAGAACTAGA
The DNA here is from genome assembly GCF_003597395.2 of Chelonoidis abingdonii. Lineage (NCBI taxonomy): Eukaryota > Metazoa > Chordata > Testudines > Testudinidae > Chelonoidis > Chelonoidis abingdonii. The sequence continues at coordinate 56,486,857 of NC_133777.1, forward strand.
TTTTCTTATTTTTGGACATTGAATAGTAGTTAACGATGTTCTACAATACAACTTTTTATTTTGGTAAAGCATTTTTCACTATCCCAAAATGTTTTTCTTCTTGAAATATTACTATTTTTGACATTTTATATTAGTTAAATTTTGATCTTCAACCTCTTCTACATGCAACTTGAAGACTTTGTACTTTCACATTCTTGCATGTTAGTATCCTTTACTGATATTCTTGAATAAACATAGTTGCTATTTTTAATTAGTGCAGCTCAAATATTTAATAAAAAGTTGAGGCGACATTGAATAAAAAGGAATAGAGTTTCTAACAGCAAATTTCTCTCGTGACTCCCCTTTTGATTTTTCATTGTATTATAAATATTAGTCAATTTATGTACAAGCTAACTCTTTATACAGAGATTCTCATGACTTCACGGTCTGCTTGTTTTCATTCTAGCCATTGGTCTGTCTCATCACACCTTGTAAATTACAGAATACATAACAAAGGACTTCAACATACATGTATGGGTAAAAATAACGTCTCTCTACATTTGTTCCCTCAAAATTGGGGGGAGAGGGGAAGAAGGGGAAAGAAAGAATCCCAGGCTTTCAACTATGGTAAAAGTCTCATTGCAAAAGGCAATTATTTATTCTAGAATGTTTTATCAGAATTCTAAAAAAAAAAAAAAAAAAAAGTTATTTCCCACCTCCTGCAAATATGGCTGTACATTCACAACTCAGGAATCTGATTTTAATGAAGGTTTCATTTGAGCTTTTCAGTTGACTGAAGCTATATTATCCTAAACTCTCAAAAAGAGATTAAGTTTCCTACTATGAAGTATTTTACATATTTATATCTAAGCATTATTTATACAGCCATGTTAGTAAGAGGAGAACATGAAGTTTATACTCTTTACGCTACCCCTCTGGTAAGAGAAACAATTATGTAAAGCCTGTCTCATATATACTTATTAGGAATGACTCTCCAGTACTACTTAGGGGCTTCATGTCACTCTGGTATTCTTCACTTGGGCAGCCAATCTCTAATTAATTAAAAGAATCAGAGGGGTAGCCGTGTTAGTCTGAATCTGTAAAAGCAGCAGAGAATCCTGTGGCATATATATGCTAGCAAGCAAGCTAGAGATAACGAGGTTAGTTCAATCAGGGAGTATGAGGCCCTGTTCTAGCAGCTGAGGTGTGAAAACCAAGGGAGGAGAAACTGGTTCTGTAGTTGGCAAGCCATTCACAGTCT
>NC_133777.1:56489832-56544556 GCF_003597395.2 Chelonoidis abingdonii
CTCGTTATCTCTAGCTTGCTTGCTAGCATATATATACCTGCCCCTGGAAATTTCCACTACATTCATCTGACGAAGTGAGTATTCACCCACGAAAGCTCATGATCCAAAACGTCTGTTAGTCTATAAGGTGCCACAGGATTCTCTGCTGCTTTTAATGAAAAGAAATGTTTAAGTGTTCACTGTCATTCTCTAAACTAGAGGAGGACAGAAACATTAAGACACTGTGTACAGAAAAAAAGTATCACGAAGATGTGACAGCAAAATGCATGAATTGTGTGTTTATGATGATCACAATCAAAGTTCAAAAATCAAAGTTGCTTCATGGCATTTATAAAGAAACATTATAAGCGTTTTGAAGAACAGCCACTGTTAAAAGACTTTAGATAAAGTAATTCAGGGTCACTTGCTATGACATGGACACCATTTTTAAATTAAAAATCTTTATGTATTACATAATAAAAGTTTTCTTAAAAGCACATTTCAAATTACAGAACTATAAAGCCATGAAGGATGCGAGTACGTATCATCTTTTATATCAACCACTCAATGGAATTATAGTCCTGTAATACAAATTTGGCATTGTTAGTTTAGGATCCAGGTATCTGACAGTCATGCAGTTTGAATACTGACACACATTATAGCCGAAGCACTGAGAAACCTAGAGACAGTGAAAGATTTCTTCTATGTTAATATTATATCCTTTTGCCCTTCTCTTTTGGCTTGTCTACACTTAAAATGCTGCGGCAGCATAGTTACGCTGCTCTAACGCTTCAGTGAAGACGCTGCCTATACCAACAGGAGGGCTCTCATCAGCATGGGTAATCCTCCTTCCCAAGAGGTGGAAGCTAGGTCGATGGAAGAATTCTCTGAACAACCTAGAGCTGTCTACGCCAGAGATTAGGTCAGTTTAACTGCTTTGCTCGGGGTTGGATTTTTCACACCCTGAATGACTAATTTCCTAGTGTAGACCAGGCCATTTAATTTATCAGGAAGATTTGCCTTAAAAAAGAGAGCCATCTCAGAAACAAAAACTACAGTAGCAACTATAATGAGCAGATTTAAGTCATACCTGCATTTAAAATGAGTGGAAAGTTTTCTAGAACAAAACACAGAATAACCGAAATATATGCACTAAAAGATATCAGACCTGATTCTCCTCTGTGTTAGTCTAGTTTTACCACAGTGTAATTGCAATCTCCTCAATGGAACAACATAGGCATAAACATGAAGTAATGTAGTGGTAAATCTCTACAATTATAGGCTTATGCAATTACTTGTTCACATTACTCACTCTTATGACTCCAATTTTTAGTATATGTATATTAATACACTTTTTAAAAACATCTTCATTTTGTTTATGAAGAAAAGTTTTATTTCAATCAAAATCTAAAACTGTATTTTAAGACGGCAGTAGATGGTACTTCACTTGCAGCTCAGGTCATATTCCCCCTCTCATTCCTAATTTTTAGTTCTTATCACCTGGACAATGGTTAGAGATTTAGATTTTATACAACCTCATGAAATCAGAGAGAAGTAGAGAGAAACAAAAGCTTCAATGTAGTGTGGTAAGGAGATGGGGAAAACAGAGGTCAGAAACAACCTAATGGGTCAACGAAAGGTGGCTGGAATTAGTCCCACGGAGCTCAATGTCACCATAAAAGCACTGTGCCTAGGAGTAAGTTATTTGTAACAGGAGATCTTACATAAGGAAATCAAAAGAACATGTGGAAATCGCACATGGAAATTTACATTTATTTTTCATTTACTTTGAAGTCTTGACGTGGTATTGCAAGAATTACCAACCATTTCAAAGTTACATTATTATTTATTTCACAATGTTTAGAAAGGGTCATTTTAGAATCCTAACATATCAGGTTGACTAGTATGCTGGGATATCATCAGTATATGGTGGTTCTAGCTTTGCCTTCAATCTCATGCCTAAAATTACCAGAGATGGATTAATACTCTTGAATTAAACACTCTCAGTCTTTTCATACTGCTGAAATTATCCATTCAGATCATTTTGCACATTTTAAGATACATCACATTAAAGAAACAAAAAGTTTCACTTAATTCATAGATTTAAGGACCATCATCACAGTATACTCTGATGGGATCACAAAGGACATAGAATTTCATCCAGGAATTCGTGCCCATACTCCAAAAAATTATAGTTGAACTAAAATATATATTTTAGAAAGGCATCTAGTCTTAATTTAAAGATGCCAAATTATGGCCAATTTACCACACCCTTAGTAAAGTGTTCTGGTGTGGTTAATTATCTTCACAGTTAAAAACTAGAGTTTCACTTCCCGGGTATATTTTTCCAACTTCAACTTCAAGCTACTGGATCCTATTATCTTTTTGGTCTACTAGATTAAAAACTCCTTTAGCTCTCTTAAAATTAGATCACTTCTCTGTGTAAGTATTTAGACTATGATAGAGTCGCACAACCTCTCTGTTTATAAACTAAACAACATCACCTCTTCAAGTCTTTTTTCATTTCAAAGCATGCTTTACAGACACAGTCTCTCTTAGAAAAACTTCAGAGTACATGAGAAGAACTAACATTGTTTTAAAAGAATGACAATGGAACTGGACCCACAATTCCAATAGTGATCTAAACTGTGCCATATACAAAAAGGAATATATAACCTCTGTTCTCCTACTGTATGTTCCCCACTTTCTATGACTTTGTTTTTAAAGTGACAAAATCTTGTTAAAAATTACAGCTGCATTTCCCATGAGTCATCAAAGGTGTTATTTTGCTGTGTATGTGTTCTGACAGTAATGCTTTTACTTCTAACATCTGTGCTGTGTCAGGGAGGATTTTTTTTAGCATGCTTAACACTGCGGCATTTTTAAATAACCTTCAGTCACAAAACAAAGTCAGCTTCATGTTAGTTTAATCAATGTACTGCTCTTAAACCATGAAATTTGTTTAAAAAGTAACTGACAAAGAAAACAAAAGTTTGTGACCTGTAACAAGAAAATGTTTCATGAGTTTGTACACAAACTCTTCAAGTATGACTGACATTTAGGGCCTGTCCACTCTAGTGCTTTTAGTATTTTAATACCATTTACTATTTAAGATGATGGATGATTCAGCATGAAAGAGAGAAGCATTTTTTGAAGAGCACCTCAATGTAGATTATAGTTCTGTCCTGATGTGCACGGTATGCCAGTTTCAGTGGGGCATTTTGGATGCTAACAAAAGAACAGAAGGAAAATCTCTTGTGTGCTACAGAATAAATAGTTGACTTTTGGAATGAAAGTTGTCTTCATTCTTGGTACAACTTCATCTTTATGGGAAATGCACCGTTGCCATCTACTAGTAAGAATCTTTCTTGCTGAGGCAATTCCAATCATGATACTTTTAAAAAACAGAAAAGAGATACTTAGACCGATTGAAAAAGATGCTTCTTTAGGGACTACTACTAAATTAAGGTACAAACCAGAATTATTCCAATTGGTGTAGGGTAAACAAGAGATGCTATTCTGAGAAGGCTTTCAGTGTCTGAGGGTAAGGAAGTCCTATGCTTGCCTGCTGTCTCTGGTACGCTAGATATGGCAGACATGTTGAAATTTCAAAATGAGAGGCATACGGCTTGTAAAAAAGTTAAAGTTGTTCTACATAAACTCCAAAATATATGTTTTGCTCTTGCCTTGTCTGCCGCCTTTCTAATAAGGTCCTTACACAAGGTTTTAAATCTAGATGAAGACTTTCAATATGCCCTGTTTGTAGAATTCCTTCCAGAAGCTAAGAGTCCAACTGAGGTCATTTGAAAAATCTTTTTGTTTCACCTGGTGCCTCTTCAATATCATGTAGCTAGATTCTCCTTTGCTCTAGGTTGGTATGTTAGTGCTTGTGATAGGAGGTATTACCAGCAGAGGAGAAATAATTGAAGGGTGGCTGCCATCTGATTTAGGTCCAACACCCAGCACCTCACTGACCAGTGTGAAGCTCGGAGAATACATATGCTTCTTCCCTCTACCCTCTGAATGGTCCCTAGGATCATTGTGAATGGGGGAAAAGACAAACAAAAGACACTTACGGGAGCAGATTAGAACACATCGTCTGTTGCCTTGGTTTGGTGAAGAACTTAAGAACCTTTGCATTGAACCTGGATACAAATACTTCTATTGAGGGGTGACACAGAGCCTTGACTACTGGAGTAAAAAGATATTTGCATGTAAACTATATACATCTTCAGGCCTATTCCTTTGTTTGACCATTCTGCTTGTAGGTTCAGCAGCCTTTTGCGTGGAAGGGTGCCAGTGACAGAAAAATGGCTTCCTGTACTTCTCTGTTGATATGAGCTAAAGCAGACGTGTTTTCAGGCATCACCAGTACATAATAATTGGTACAATCTGATGATAGGACATACTTAGTTTTTCGGAGCTTGAGCCAATTGATATTTGAAGCTCCTTGTCTCTCCAAGATCCTTGCCCCATATGAGATTTCCCCATCCCTTGAGACTAGCATTTGTTATCACCACAATTCTAATATTCTGTGGCCATCCAAGTATCTGCTGATTTCAGGCTGCCAGGACAAATTTTGATACTACATTGGATACTTAAATTAGTGAAGATAGGGACATGCTGTGAGTTCAGGGAGACCAAAAAAAACTGCTGGAGAAGATGTGAACAGAACCGTGTCAAAGCAAGAAGTCAATACAGGATAGTATCATTTCCAGTAAAAACATCAGAGTCCTCACTGATATGGCAAGAGAACTTATCCGTATATATAGCATATACGAGCTTCTGAATCCTGTCTTTGAGAGAACAATGCTGTGTAGCTTAGTATCTATGATAGCTGCCAAATGTCAAATAGAATCAGAGAGTCATTTGGGGTTGAGGACAAACCTATGTTGTTCTATAATCTGCGTAATGAGGCAAGTTACTTTCTGTTCCTTTTTCAGAAAGGGTGTGCTGATGAACAGGTTGTTGAGGAAGGGGAACACATGAATTTCCTCCTGCCTAAGAAAAACCACAGATAATAAGCCCTTTGTTAGGGATCCTTGGGTGGTTACTGGGCCAAAGGGTAAAGCAGTGTACTAATAAGGCTACCTATTATAAAGTAAATTGGAGGTATTCCCTGTATGTATGATTTACAGAAAAGGACAAATGAATTCTATATGTTCATTCTGAAACTTTGGCTTCCAAAAGAACTTTTGCCAAGAACTAGAGATCAAGTACTGCTCTGCGTTCTCCAGAATACATGGGTACTAGGAACAGGCAGGTGTAACATCTTTATTGACATATGGCATTCATCATATTTTTGAGTTTCATCTGGTTGAAGGAATGGGAGAAATCTGAAGCCCTTCTGGCACAGCCTTCCACTCCAAAGCATAATTAAGGCTGAAAAAATCCAGGACCCATCTCTCAGTCATTGCATTGATCCAATGATTTGCAAATTTCTGCAACTAGCCCCTGAGAAGCCACACATCACTGGGTCAAATGTAGTTAACCATGATGAAGGAGTGTAGAAGGGTGGGTCACTCAACCTGCGATGCCTCCTGCTGGTCAGTCCGGGAATTAGTTCACCCAGCTAAGGAGCACCCTCCTCTGTCTTTACCAGTTCAGGCCCTATGTCCCTCCCAGACCACGGTGTTCCTTACCTTGGGGTGCTGCCGCATAGCAGTTTCCCCACACTCTGGGTCTCCCCTCCCAGGGGAATTCCTACCCCCTATGCCCACCTTGTCTCAGTAGCTACTGCCAGTCGTCATCTAGTCCCTGCTCTCAGGGGCAAACTGTAGCTGAAATGGCTACTCATCACTGGCAAGGGAGTTGGACCGGCTGCCTTTTCTTGCCCTGGCTGCCTCCCTGAGGCCCTAGTACCTCAAGCCTTCACTCGGGTGGAGCTGCAAATAGTCAATCAGCCTAGGCTCTGGTTCAGAGCAGGGCAGTAAACAAAATCACTCAGCTCCAACCTGTACTCAGGTGGGGCTGCAAACAAAGTCAGTTAACTCAGGCTTTCCTTCATCTAGCCTGAGGGAGGGGGAGACTTGGGTGGCAGGGGGGCACGTAGGCCCTCCCTCTCCACTGTGTCCCAGTCCAGCGCCCAAAGGATGGCAGAGGGGTTTGCCACCATGTCAGTGGGGATCCAAGCCACAACACGCTGACTCACCCTGTGCCAGAGTTGCAGCCAGACAGGGATCTACCATGCCACTCCACTCTCCCCCTCCAAGGGTACCTGCCAGTCTGATGGGGTAAGGTGATTGGTGGGGGCCTCAGCTGTCAGCAGAAGCTCTGCCAGGGTTGGGTGTGCCAGCGGTCCAGGTCAACTGTTTGTTTCTTGCAGGGTGAGGTCGTCCAAAGGTCCGGGCCAGTTGTCTGCTTCCTGTGGGGCTGAGTCGTCTGGACCAGTCGTCTACTGCCCCTGGGCTCAGGTCAGTCCAGGATCCAGGCAGCCTGGGCCAGTCATCTGCATTTCACTGGCCTGCTGCCACCTCCCAGCGCAAGTGCTCGGGGATGCATCTGTCTCCTTCAGTGGCTGGGCCCCTACTGAGCTTCCAGGTTCCACCTTGATACTTCTGGCCCCACCCCTTGGCTTCCGGGGCATGGAGCCACCCTCTTCTTCTGTGTTTGTGGAGGGCCAGTCCACCTTATTACAAGAAGGCTAAGGGCTTTCCTATGGAAATTCCTTTTTCCTCAAGCCTCTGAATCTAGTCCATCCGCCTCAACCTCCTCCTGGGACATTTAGCTGAAGAGGAGCTAAAGGAACATCGTGATTTGTAACAGGGCCTGAATTCTCTTTTTGAATTCTTGTATGCTAAGAAGTCTTCTATGACTTCTCTTCAGCTGCTTTCTGAAGAGAAGATTCACTGAAGTGCCCGCCCCTCCCATATACTTAAGAGGTGACCAGGACCTGCTTGGCTTCAAAAATCGGCCTTCCATGGCTTTAGCCAGAGCTTGTGATGCGATGTGGAATTGTATCATTACCCTTGCAGCAAATCTGAGGCTGTCAAGAGAAGCATCCAGCACAAAAGCCACTACTTACAAAAACTTAATTTGGCAAACAGCCTACATGATTTCCTGATCTTGAAAGAACAGTGTCCAACAGGAAGTCATCCATACACATGCTCTTATGAATGAAGCAGATGCAGAAGAGGCAACTCCTGAGATAGCGTCAGAGTTCCTTCTGAGGAAAGACTTAATTCTTCTGTGAGTATGGTCCTTAGAGAGGAAGTCACCATCAAAATGAATCAACTGTCTTTAATAAACAACGAAAGAGCTACATCAGTTCTTCGGTAGAGTAAGTTGGTCAAGATTTGGTTTTATGGACATAATAGTGCTCTTTAGCCAGCCTCTTGGTTTTTGTTGGGTTTCCTACTCAGTCAATGCTACTTACATCCTCAAGTGCTGCATGCAAGGACATATAGTTTTCAAATCTGATGTGAAGCACCTGCAAGTGGCCTTACTCTCCTTTTTACACACTTTCTCAAATGCCGCCTCCTCCTTCAAGGGTTCATCCGGGGGAAAGCCGAGCCACACAACCAACCTTAAGAAGCATAGACAAAACAGGTTTTGAAAAAGAGCTTGTTCTGAATTTCCTCAGATATTTTAATTCAAAAATCTGAAAGCTTCCCTACTTCCCAGGAAGGACAAACCAAGGAATCCTTTCTGAATCTTTTAGCCTTTTTCTTGTTCTTTTTGTAAATCTTTCTTAAAGGATTCTCTCTCACAGGAACTCGAGGAAGATGTGGAATAGTCTGCTCACCTCTTGCTCTTGCACTAACTGAGCTTTACAGATGGATTCTGTGGAGGAGCGACCATTGTGGTTACAGTCTGAAGATGAATATTACGGTTTGGTTACAGGAACACTTCTTACTCTTTTTAGATGGCGAAAGAAAAGAAATATATCACCTGCATATGGAAGCCTTTTTAGAGTCTACTTTGTTTTTACGTCTTTTCTCTGGATCTTAAGAAGGAACGTGGTCCTTAGATGATCCAGAAAGAGAAGGCTCTCTAGGCAGGCAGGGGCCCAGGTCCTTGATGGTCATGCCCATGGCTGAACTTTCTTCGTCTTTGTCATAAACAGATGGTTAAGGGTTAATGTCTCTTACCTGTAAAGGGTTAAGAAGCTCAGTGAACTTGGCTGACACCTGACCAGAGGACCAATGGGGGGACAAGATATTTTCAAATCTTAGTGGAGGGAAGTCTTTGTTTGTGTTGTTTGTTTTGTTCATTGTTCGTTCTTGGGGCTAAGAGGGACCAGACGTACACCCAGGTGTTCCCAATCTTTCTGAATCAGTATTTCATGTTTTAAAATTGTAAGTATAGCTAGGCGAGGCGGATTAGTCTTATGTTTGTTTTCTTAACTTGTAAATGTGTCTTTTGCTGGAAGGATTTTTAACTCTGTTTGCTGTATCTTTGAATCTCAGGCTAGGGCTGGGGGAGTCCCTCTAGTCTGTATGAATCTGAGTACCCTGTAAAGCATTTTCCATCCTGATTTTACAGAGATAATTTTTACCTTTTCTTTCTTTAATTAAAAGCTTTCTTTTTAAGAACCTGATCGATTTTTCCTTGTTTTAGAATCCAAGGGTTTGAATCTACTCACCAGAGATTGGTGGGGGGAAAAGGGGGGGGGTGATTAATTCATCCTTGTTTTAAGATCCAAGGAGTTTGGATCAGTGTGAAGCTTCCCAAGGCAACCCAGGGAGTGGAAAGTCTGGGGGGAAAAGGAGGGGATGGTTCATTTCTCCTTGTTTTAAGACCCAAGGGGTTTGGGTCTTGGGTTCCCCAGGGAAGGTTTTGGGGGTACAGAAGTGTGCCAGACATAGACTTCTGGCTGGTGGCAGAGTTACCAGATCTAAGCTAGGAATTAAGCTTAGAAGGGTCCATGCAGGTCCCCCACATTTTTACTCTAAAGTTCAACGTGGGGGGGAAAACCTTCACAGTCCTACATTAGGATGTTTGCTAATGTTCCCAAGGGCAGCCACAAAAGTGCTGAGGAATCCTGAAGCAGGTAATGGTATGGAGAACCCTGAGTATACGAGAGCCAGCCAGTGGATACACTAACCCTGACCCCTGGAAAGGTGAGGCAAAAATTGTACGCCCTAGACAGCTCCTTGTTGGCTGCCTGGATGTCATCTAAGCTATCATAGCTCTCACTACTCTTTTGGTGCGTTTACAGTTAGGCAGAGTGGTACAAGTTAGCAGAGGCCTCAGTATGAGGCCATCTTAGCATCCTTTCCCCGCTGGTATGATGGCAGGTTTCTTCTGCTTGAGTGTCCTCCTCTTTACGCCCTGCCAGAGCAATCATATGCATGACATCTAGTGTGTGAAAATGGATCAGTCCCACAGGGAGATGAGGGGCAATCATCTATCCTCCTTGGTTCCATCTCTGATCCCTCAGAGGTCTCACAGATGCGTGTGGATGGGTGGAGAAGAAAGATGGGGTGACATGGTTCCTGCAGAAGACAAACAGGATCTCATATAAGCAACCCTCAAAGGGAGCTATGCTGGCCTTTCTGCTTGTGCTTCTTTGTTCACCATTGCAGCAGCCAGCTCAGGGACACTGCTGTACCCATTAATCTTAGTCTTAAACAGACAGGAGGAGGAAATGGGGGAGAAAAAAAAAAGTCTCCAGAGCTTATTCTAGCCCAACCTACCCACACCTGATTTAAGATTTCAAAGTTTTTTTAATTGCTCTGAGCAGACAATTTGAGTGAGACTGTTGACAGCTACTGGAGGCAGAATACAATTGATAGGGTCCTCAGGAGCATGGTCACTTCAAGTGTCTCCTGCCTGACAAGTCTGCTTCTGCCTCCAAATAAGATGCAAACAAACAGAAGATCTGCTGTAATGCACCTGTAGATCGTCCCTGTGAAGATGAAAAGTGAACTGCATTTCTTCAATATTCAGGGGTAAGCAAAGGGCTATAAAATGAAGTTCAAGATCTCCAATCATTAGACTATACAAAATAAATTTAAACATTATAAATACAACATTTCTACTTACCTGGCAAGATACAGCTTCATGTGTTTCACTCCGTTTCATGGACTAATTAACAGTGCTCAGACTCCCTCCTCTTAGGTGTTTGTGATTTTACCATCTAATTCAAGAGCAGTTTCAAACCCTGAGTTGGTGTTTTGGCAAGGAAAAAAGTTGTTTTCCTTGTAACTACAGGAATTTAGTAAAATGTCATCTACACACTTTCCTTATGGTAGTCGCTTCCTGAAATATCTTGTTATTGGGGCTCAAATTCATACATGAATTTGAAATGTCCAATCCTGACCCTGTTTGGATTTGAGGTTCACAACTGATAGTAATACCTTGTCAAACTAGGCAGCTTTTCTGACAGGAATATCCCATTCAGCAATAATCTGGAGCATTCTATACATCTCAAGCCTAATTCTGGCATCTCTTCTTGACCAACAGACTGTAATTGGTCTAAGCCTGTAACTTTTCTTCTCACACACAACTTACTTGAACAAGAATGTAGAAATCTCATAAATTGGTTAACTTCCTATTTCTAACTTGAATTGGAATGTCACTATCTAATGCACATGCTGTGCAAAAGTGAAATGGACACATTTACATTATTCTTACCCAAGACTGAATTCCATGTAACAGCCTTGTCTAGGCTTGAACAGGAACAGATACAGAGAGAACCCATTGTGCCCCACTTTTAGCTAGTATCATTTTCCTACCACCAAGTACAAACATTTTAGATTAAATGTTTGAAGAATTACTTTTCCTAAATAGAGTAGTTTCACTGGAATTAAAAACTTTTTTGAAACATGTTTGAAAAACAAACTGACTGTGTTAAAGTCTGAAAACAAAATTGTTAACTAAATAAGCACCATCTCACAATAACTACTCAGACTGAATTGTCAGTGGGACTTGTGGTACTATTCAGCCTGGGTATAGCTATTACAGTCGACTTCTAACTTTCTGAAACTGAGATAGTGAGATAATTTATATACTTCAGTAGACTATATCACTAATGTCAAACCGAGTAAGTCAAATAAAAGGAATACCATTTAATTTTGATAATTTCCTTAAAGAACAGGATAAAATAGAGAAGCCAAAAATTTAGTTCTAGGTTCAAATTTCTCTGAAACTGAAAGATAGCTGAAACATGAGTTTGGTTCAGGCCCAACTCTCGATACATAATTTCAGTACTATATCATGCTACCATTTCCACAATACTGTGCCACATTTGTGGTACTATAAAAAAACCCAAACAATCCTGGTACTTATTGTCACTTTAATAGTTGATTAAAAATAATACAATGCTACCATCACCTGCCGTTGCTGGGCTGCTGTGGAGAATGTCTGGAATGGTCTGAAGGCTCTGACCTCTGGTCAGGAGATCGTGAACGACTGCGGCGGGGCCTGTCATGTGATCGGTTGGAATGATCTGATGCCAGCGACTGAATTTCTGAAATGTCTGTTAAATAAAAGTTGTTTTTTCATGAAATGATTGTAATTAAAATGATGATGTAACCGCCCAAAATGGAAACAACTTTGCAGAAAATACATATGAAGTACGTCAGATCTTCTGCACTGACTTCAAAATAAATCACCTAAAGTTAACGTTCCTTTTCTTCCAATTGAATAGTCTTTTTTCATATTCTTGAAGATGTGAATTCCAATGTGTTTGAACAAGTTTATTATCCGCTCAAATGTCGATCCCTCCTCTTTTCTCCTCCCTCATCCTCTGTCTTCACACTAGGATTTCACATCTTCATGATCCAGCAACATAAGAAATATATTTTTACCTTGGGAAATAGATTTATACTCACCATCTCTTTCTGAAGCATTAGCGGAATGAACGCTGTCAGAAAGATCTGGGACATTCAAAAGAGTTGCTCGTTCATCTCGTTGAACCACCATCTTCAACTTGCCTTTTGACCTTTCTATTAGAGTCTTTGCATCTGTCAGTGACATGTTTTCTGTGACTGTGCCGTTTATCTGTAATAGAGCAAAAAGACTAGAGATAGGAACTGAATGGAAAACAAAACAAATCTAGCTCCACTAGCTAACTCCTTTGAAGCTAACAAACAAGAGTACTCCCTCTCTACAATAAGTATTTTAACTCTTAACTGGTCAAAATTACTCCTTCAAAATTAGTAAATATAATTTTGCTGTTAAATGGTCTTCAACCTTGTTTTAAAAATGGAAACAACAAACATTAGCAATATCTAAGCAAGCAGCTAAAAGATTCAAGTTTAGGCAAGCAGATTAACTGAAATAGACCAAAAAGTTATGGAAATTCAGTGGTACTTTATCTTGCAGAACTGATGCCTAGGGAAACTACTTCTAGTCTAACAGCAGTTCTGATTCAGCTGGGTTCTTAAGTTTTGCCACCTTGCTCTTTGCAATGCAAGCCTCCAATTGATTTATCAGAATCAGATTGCCTTGATCAATCTTGCACAAAAATTAAAATCTATAATGACATCTTAAATGACAGTTTTCAGGCTGATGGGATTTAGAAATACCCAGTTATTTAGTCAAGAAAAATTAATATAATATATACTCAATATATTTATATATTATGAAAATATTAATGCAAACACATCTGAGCCACAGAACGCAGAAAACTAATGCTCATCTTTAAATAATTTAAAAGTCTCATTACTTTAATCTGTAATGATTAAGAAACCTAAAGCAATTTCTTTTATAAGCCTTACAAAACTCCACATGGCAGTGGGAAGACTTGCCCTTGATCACTAATTGCACCAATAAAGTTAAGATTTGTAGCAATGAGATGCACTGAAAGCTGTTAACCCCCCCCCACAATATAGTTTATGAAGTTAATTAAAAATAATTCAGCCCAAGACATCTGGTTGTAATGCACAATGGTATAATTCGGTACTAGAGCTACTAAATTAATACCTAATCTTGAAACCCTTGCTCAGACAAATAGCCCCAATTAATTCTCCAACTATACAATGACAAAGCAATCGTTTTAATGACTAGGCATACAAATTGACCCTAATTACAAGATCAACTGTGAAAAGTGAGTGAAAGTTCATAAAATGTCAAAATACTTATACTTTTTTTCCCAATCACTTTGTTATTCATAAAAGGGAGAGAGAGACTGAATTAGTACAAACAAAATGGCTTACCAATATAATTCAAGGCCTGTATTAAGATCATGCCTGGTAAACAAGAAAAGCCTGAGACTGGAAATCTATGGACCAAAATTGGTGTCTCAAAAATTGGGCCTAAACTGGTGGGAAAAATAATGACAGGATGCTCTATTCCCCCATCTCTCCCCTTTTGGAGGTTCTTAAAAGAAAATACTTTGGAGGAATTAAGAAGCTGGCTGCCAAAAACCATGATGAACACAGGAGAACAGGAAAGGAATAAGCTTTACCATCATGGCTGCCACCGCCACCGTCTCCTGAGACCACAGAGGATTTATCATAACACCTTTAAGTCTGTCTTGGACCAGTCTAGGGACTTCTCTCAGGATAAGGACAGTAGAGTGACCCAGATAGCCACTTCCGCTTGCTCCAGCTAAATCTCAATCACCACCTGGGACGTGAGATTTTGTCACCCTCTTAGTCCCACGCAGGAGAAAGAGAAGAAATGAGATGGAGAAGGAAAAAGACCTATCTACTCCCCTTGCCTTCTGTCTAACAAGAGCCTGGCTTCGTAGACAAGACTGTATATTGTGCAACACTGCTGTGAGCCCATGACCAAAGAGGCAACTAAATGCAATGCCCCAAACAGCCCGATGCTGGTACAAGTTTGGCAGGTTTCAGAATGACTAAAGATTGTGTGCCACGCCTGTGTTTCTCCAGCAGGGACGTCGGAAGTGAAAGACAACCACAGAAGCTGAATTTTCCATCTCTGGTGTTTTCCTTCCCCTTTTGTGTGCTTTTGTCTTGTTTTGTCTTCTAGGAAATGGGACTGGACTTTAAAAACAACATCAATAGCTCCAGCTCATCTCAACTAACGTTTTCTCTTTTTTCCCCCACCCAAAAAGGACATTACCATTTTTTACTGTCAAACAAGGGGTTTACCTTCTGAAAACTCTTTCCAACTAAAGGGAAAGGGAACAAAGGATGTTGTTAAAATAAAAGCCTTACTTAATACTTTATATTTCAAATGCTTTAACATGTTTTTACTTCTCTGCTGCATCTTTAACACAAGTTTTAAAAAAATTTCATGGCTTGTTTGCCATGACACTTAGCGGGCTGACATTTCTGTATACTAAACCCCAAGCCTTGCTTAACACTGTTTAATGTTGGACACTGACAGGATATTGTTAGCACCTCTGACTCTTTGGGCCCATATAATCCATCAAAATTAATACAACAGGACTAATTATGTGAGTAAAGGCTACAGAATCAGACGCTTAACCTTCCTCCCTCAATGCAAAAAATACAATACCTGACATTTCTTCTATTGACAGTTACATACACCTGTGAGGCAATTACTTCTAGTACAATCAACATACTGGTTCCTTTGCTAAGCAAAGATAGCCATATACTGTACCTTCAATACAACATCACCTTCCTGAATGTTGCCATCTCTTGCTGCCAAACTATCTTGGGATATTTCTTTCACAAATATGTGGCTAGCCAAGCGCAGACCATACTCTATTTAGAATAAAAAAACCAAATATGAAATCTCAGTTTAAAGAAGCAACATTTATGGATTTACAACACTGCTTTCCAGATTCACATTCAAACAAGAACCCAGTAAAAACTCAAGTGTTTTTAATACAGTAGTGTATTGAGGGTTACAGCGAACTAGTATTGTTAAGCCAGGAGCAGAGATATGGTACAATTGCCTATTATGAAATTCCCTGTTCTCTGAACAACTGTGGGAATTTTACTTGCATAATTGGCATATAGCTATTCCTTAATAACTAAGGTATGCCAATCCCGGTTTTCATATGGGCTGGCTGCCAACGGCTGCCAGTGTAGCAATTTGCATGAGTGCTACATTCCTCAATTGTTCTGTGATTATCTAAATTCTTCCTCTAACTGGCCCCTATAATCAGAATAAAGAAACTGATTTCCAGCAACAAAGATGCTGCATCCACTTCTGACTCCCAAATTTGACAAATGTTTACACAACATATATAAAAACCTAATAAGGCTGTCAAACTACTGCAAGAGGATGATTTTTTTTTTTTAATAAAGTGAAAACCTTATCCCCTCCCTTCTCTCCTCCTCTGCCAAATTTTTCCTTTTTAAAGGTCAGCAAGATTACTGACCTCATAGCACCACCCTAGTTAGAGCTAGATATTATGCGACAACTTCACCGTCCCTCACACACTGAGGTTTATCTTCAGAATGACCACCAAACCTTTCAGATCGTACTCATATTATATAGCAGTTGTGTAATTTTTTTTTTTAAATAGCCCAATGCTAAATGGAAAAAAAAGTCACACATTAACCATGATTCTATGTGTGGTGGGTATTTTTTTTTGTTTGTTTCTTTTGTTTTGTTGTGGTTTTTTTTTTTTTTTTTTTTTTTGAAGTTGGCTATTTTTCAAAAAAGCTTGATAGCAGATATACTCTCAAC
Source organism: Chelonoidis abingdonii (assembly GCF_003597395.2). Classification (NCBI taxonomy): domain Eukaryota; kingdom Metazoa; phylum Chordata; order Testudines; family Testudinidae; genus Chelonoidis; species Chelonoidis abingdonii. Next base: position 56,505,331 of record NC_133777.1, read on the forward strand.
CTTAATTTCATGTTAAAGTTTATTCTATATACATTTTGAGTGTGTATATACTATTCAATATGTGTTTGTAAAATTTTAGTGGCTAGCAGAAGTTGGATATGCAATTACAATTCCAGTTCAATTGAAATTTGAGCGTTCCCTTCAATCAATCATTTACATTAGTACAAGAAAACATGGAGAAAAACCTAGCACTAGAAGTACAGTAATTTTAAGACCTGAAGGTAGCGCTCTAGTCTAGTTTAGTCTAATGAGCCCTTAGCAACTTAACATTCATCAATAATTCAATCTAAAATTCAACCTTTAACATTTTGGTACAAAATTACAACCAAAAATATGAAGGAGACAACAAAAAGTCATTGAGCATACCTTCATTTTTCCTGGATTTCACCAATGTTACTTTGGTAGGTTTTGCAGGCTGACTGGAAGCAACAGATCTCCTGTCTGATCTTGGTGATAAACTTCTCTCTCTGCTTCCGCTTCGGTCTCTTACCCAGCTCTTCTCATGCCTTCTGCTGACGCCTGGCCCACTGCGTGCACTTCTTGGATCATGCATTTCCTCTTCATAACTATCCTCCTCATTTTCAGATACTGGCTCAGGTTCCGGTCGGACTACTGGAATCTGAATTTTCTTCATTCTTCGAATAGTCTATAACCAGTAGCACTAATTATTTAATTTCTGGTTAAATGTAAAGTACACATTTTTTTTTAAAAGTTTTAAAATTAGGCAATGGGCCACCACAGATTTATACTGCTGTATCTAACGAAAGATGCACTAGGGACTTCAACACAGATATGAAAGGCAACATCCATATCTCAAAGGCCTTACAATCAAACATTTGGATGACTGAAGGAGAAAAACAAGGGGGATGGAGGGGACTCAGAGCCATGAAGATACCAGTTATCATGGAAGACAGCTACTATAAAAAAGCTACAGTATTGTTACATGTTATCAATTATCTTTGCAGTACTAATAAATCCATTAAAAACTCCAACAAAGTGCCAATAGTGAAAAAAAACAGCAGCAAGGCTAACCTGAAATGAGCTATTGTGAATGCAAAGTCAGGCAAACAGCTTTTCATGCTCCAGGATTGGAGGATGGAATACAAACACTGCAGAACCCAACTGGTTAGCTTCCTAATTCACTCAAAGATTGTGTTTTCCTACGCAGAGTTTTTGGATAAACCAGTGTCATAATGCATTGCAATTAAAAAAAACATTTCTTCCCCCACTTAATTGCTTTCTGCTTTTTCTCTTTCCAAATAATAATAATGAAAAAAAAAATCAAAAAAAAAATCAGATGTTCATGGATATGGTCATCTAAGAGACGAGTTAGGTATTTGACAAAAGGATTTCAAACACGTTTAAATGAGATGGCATAAATGCCTTAAAAGCATGATGCCAGCTGGGATGAGAAACAAACCCAGAAGCAGTAACTGTCAGATTTGTCATCCTGTGAACTTTCCTGTCACTATTATCTTTACATTTAACAGCCACTTTAACCTGAATTGTTCATTCAGGTATGAATGAATTTGGTTTATAAGACCAATGATACACCTGAGAAAAGTCAAACTGCAGTCCCAGTATTTTACTGCCTTCTGCTTTGTAATGTTACCGACATTTCTTCAAGCATTAGGTAAAATGCCCAATTACATATAGAAGCGTCATTCCTTGTTACCCATGTCTGAAAAATTTAAGTTTCAATAGTTATGAAATGTAAAACTAATTGTGACCATAAGCTGTGTAATATAGTAGAGATATAAAGCTGTCTTATACTTACCAATAAGTACCAAACACAAATGAGGAGGCTAATCTAGATACCACAAGATTTTGCAGTGGTAAATAAAGGGAGGGAGCAGCTACTTTACTCAAATGGCTTCTATGACCAAGGTCCATAGCTATGGAAGTAGCAAATTCATGAATTCAAGAAGAGGTGAGCTGACAGCATCGTACTTGGCCAAAACATATGGAAAACAGAGTAAGTGTATTCCATCATCTATTGGCAGCACTACTTCATCTGCATTTGAGGCTGGCAAGACGACCAAAACTAGAAGTATACTGGTCATCTTGTAAGAGGATAGTGGTCAAAGATATGTAAATTCTCTCCTCAAAAGTCAGAAAGCTAACTTGTTTTTAATTTTCAGTCCTTCGAATTCCCTCCATTTTTTAAGTTAAGTTTGTCTTTGAATATTGGATTAAAAATAAACTTCAGGTGTACTCACGTTATTAAAAGCTAACTTAAGTATGTTCTTTTCCTTAGAAATTTTGCTCTAATTTACAAATATTGTTTAAAATGATTTTGAACCAAAAACAAAACTGGGAGTAGCATTACCCTCTGCATTACGAGGACAGGGGCGTGAAAGAACATTCCAGGTCCCACAAAAAGTAGTGATTGAAAAGCCATCAGCTAGAATTCTGAACAAAAATAACCCTCTTCAAAACAGTTTGTTTCACTTGGGTAAAGTTATGTAGAAGTTAAGAGTCCAAAGTGATGTGGCCTTGATGTCGTATGTGAGACCCAAGTGCGATGTGTAGTCAGCCTGACAAAATGAATCTATACAAGATTTTCAAGAAGGGCAACACTCAGGGAGAATGCTGTCAGAACCCCCCATCCTTCTACTATCAAATACAGACTTAGGCTAGGCTAGCAGAAAAAGTTCTGCTAACACAACGCAGGAGTCCAACAGTAGCCTCAAGAAAGATGGGTTGTGGAAAGCCATCTAGGAAATCTGATTGAAGGTAAATCTGATAAAAATCCTGCTGCAGAGCAAAAGTGGACATATGCCAGAGCAAAATAATGCCACAGGGAGATTGGTCCAGGAAGGAGCTGTCTAACCAGCCTCTCAAGAAGCAATTAAGCTCCAAGGCAAGTTGCAGAAGCCCAGAATGGAAGATGGTGAACAACGAACTATAATAAGACTCAGATAAAAGACACTCTTTCCTGATATGGAGTCCTTGATCATTTTAGCTCTAAACAAACCAGTTCTACTCTACAGCAGTGCACTAAAAGCTTTATATTCTCTTTTATACAAGAGAAGGAACTCATATAATCATAGTCCAGGGAAATCCAGTTTGTGAGAGGACAGAGTTGGACGCTCTTAAAGGGTCCAAGGTAACTTCAATCCCATCTAATGTACAGTATAGGCTTTGCCCTTTAAAAGTACAGCTGTCCCTTGCGAAACCTTTGTCTTGGTCACAGTGTAACTAATGTGGTTGTTGTGCAGCTAAGCCCCAAATCCACATCCATTTTAAGATAGTAACACATCTGCATTGAACAGAAATAAAGCTAAACAGAAGGCAAAAGAAAATATGATAGATGGACTTACATTGGGTCTACATTTCTGCATTTTTCTGGCAACTGTATCCCACAGATGGCGAGACAGAGTAAAATCCATTAGTTCAGACTGATGGAACACTCCAATTTATTGTCAATTACATTAACCATTTTGCCAAATCAGCACATTAGTTTTCCTATTGCAGTCCAAGCAAAGTGATAATTGCTAACAAAATAAGAGTAACAGCTATTGCAGTGCAATATTCTATTTCCACAGAGCTGCAAGTCTGGATTATTCCCCCTTTAATTAAAGCCACAAACCAGTTATTGGAACTACTCAAAACTCTACTCATTAACATATAATCTACTGTATACTGAGTATCTTATTGACAGTAACTCTGTTTGGGTTTGAAACCTGCCAGTCTTTCAGGATTGTGATTAGGCAAACCACAGAGGGAAGAAAGCATTAGTATTGATAGTTCAAAGTTGAGTTTTATCCTGATAATCTATATCATTAGAGGGAACTAACTATGTTTGAATATTCTGCTTCAGTAGGTATACCCCTGTAAATATTTGGGAACTATAATATATTCTTCACTGTTGTTGGGTTTTATGCACAAGTACAAAAAATACTATATTTCCACTACAGATCATGCCACTTCTGTAGCAAAACCACCAGAGCCTCCACTGATTTGCTTTACAGCATTACTCTGAAACGTCAGCTTTCTAATATGAAAAGTTGTACAGCTTGGCATGCAAGTTATTTTTGACATCTGCAAACCCAGTGGATTTCCAAATTTATAAATGTATAGCACGGCAATTACTGCAAATCTGTACGAGCGTGTAAAAAAGAGCATCACAGAATGGCCAGGAAAAAAACAAGTAAAGTTTTTAAGCCCTAAAAACAAAACCACTTTCCAAAATTAAACAAATTGCCAATGTGTTTATTTTCTATTTCATTTTTTAGAAATATAAATCTGCAAAGTTTACAGAAAACCAGATTACTACCTTTCAGTAATGTCCAATTTTGTTGTTTTGCAAGTTCAAAAGCCATCTATATCATCTGAATAAGTCTGAAATTACAGGAATTAAGGTTATTATGCCTTATTTCGGCAAATGGTGTTTACTGAACACAAAGATGTGTTTGCTGGGGCTTGAATAAAGAGTGAAGACCTTCGGCACTGACTAGCATTTGAAAAGCCTGATAATGCTTGCAGAAATAAGCTGAGAAATGAACTGTCTCGGCAGCCTGGGAAAAGTCTCCTTTATAGTGAGGAGAGGAGCTTCTGTTACCTAAAGTCTTTTCTGACTGCATGCCTTGCTAATCAAAAACTATGGTTTCAAAGTTTTCAAGAGTAATTTTGGGTGTCTTACTTGACAGTTTCTCAATAATAATGTGTACAATTCCACCAACTACTGACAGTATAGGCACTTGTACTAAATTTAAGGTTTAAAACACATTCACTTACTATTTTGGCATTTTTTCCACTTTTCCTCAACTGTTGAACGGCAAACGCATGTTCCACGTTATCCATTGAGACTCCATTAACCATTGCCACACGATCATTTTCCCTAAAAAAAACCGTAATGCAATGTGTAATAAAAAAAATTTCAATGAGCTGAAAGAGAACATTAAAGAAACGGCAACAAGGAGTCCTTGTGGCACCTTAGAGACTAACAAATTTATTTAGGCATAACTTCCCGTGGGCTCTAACCCCCAAAGTTGGTTATAGTCCATGAAAGCTTATGCCGAAATAAATGTGTTAGTCTAAGGTGCCACAAGGACTCCTCGTTGTTTTTGCTGATATAGACTAACACGGCTACCCCTCTTAAAGAAACGAGTCATGGAAGAAGCCACTTGCAGTATCAGAGGACCACTGTGCAGCTATCATATCTTGAGAGCTACCACAAGATAATTAGGAAATTCATCCAAGTCAAGCATTGATATCCCAAACCTCGATGAAGTTGTAATCTCCCATAGAAGGAAAAAAAATGTAACACTTACTGTAGTAGTCCTTCTGCTGGACCTCCTTTCAGGACGTCAGAAATAACTATTGATGTTTCACCACTCTGAAAATGGGGATTATCTCTTCCTCCAGATATCGCAATGCCAAATCCAAATCCTGGAGCCTAAAACAGAACATAAGAACCATCCTCAGACACCACATTACCTTCTATATTTATACAGACCATATTGCAGTTCATACTATTTCATAAAAAATTCAGAATACCAGCATTTTAATACACATCTCAGCAAAAATAATAATATGTAATTAAGGAGTAAGAATACTTTCCTCTTCTATACCATTTTTTACCTAAGATTCTGAAAGTATTTTACAACAATTAAGTCTCATGGCATACCCTCTTACTTTACTTACAGGTCTGCTAATAGGGAACATATCACCAACCCCTAAAATGATTATGCTTCTTGAGAGGAAGACAGCAGCTGATAAAACAAGCCAGAGACTATACAACCTAAGGTCAGGAGGTAAACAACAACAACAAAAAACAAACAAACTGTACAACTGTTAAGTGCAGGGGGAAATTTGAATTGTCTATCTACATTTCCTGAAATTGAAATTTAGGCAGAACCTCAGAGTTCACACCCATACTCTTATGAAGATAGAAATGCCCATACTGAGTCAAACCAAAGGTCCTTCTAGCCCAGTATCCTGTCTTCCGAAGGTGGCCAATGCCAGGTGCCCCAGAGGAAATGAACAAGTGATCCAGTCTGACTCCCATTCCCAGCCTCTGGCAGACGGAGGCTATGGACACCATCCTGTCCATCCTGGCTAATACCCTCTGATGAACCTATCCTCCATGAACTTAGCTAGCTCTTTTCTGAACCCTGTTATTGTCTTGGCCTTCACAACATCCTCTGGCAAAGAGTTCCACAGGTTGACTGGGCATTATGTGAAAAAAATACTTCTTTGTGTTTGTTTTAAATCTGCTACCTATTAATTTCATTTGGTGACCCCTAGTTCTTGTGTTATGAGGAGTAAATAACACTTCCTTATTTACTTTCTCCACACCAGTCATTATTTTATAGACCTTTATCATATCCCCCCTTAGTTGTCTCTTTTCCAAGCTGAAAAGTCCCAGTCAAATTAGTCTCTCCTCATATGGTACCTGTTCCATACCCCTGAACCTTTTCCAATTCCAATACATCTTTTTAGAGATGGTGTGACTACATCTGCACTCAGTATTCCAGAGAACCTCAAAGTGGTTACAACTAAACGTCCCTTATCACAAAGGCTGCAACTCCAGCAAGCACAATACCCCTTAATATGCTGAGGTAACGGTTCAGTACAACCCTGCTTCCTGCAGCACTTAGGTGTTTCCTAGAGTTCTCATATTGCAGTATTCACCCAACCTGACTCTGCTTAGCTCAAGAGCGGACAGCATCAAAGCACAAGGTAGTAAGCTTCCATGCTCAATTCTTAGTAATAACAGCAGGACTACTTGTATCATTAAATACATCAAAAGCTTGTCAGCACTGGCAAGTCATCTACATGTTAACAAGAGTCACTTGCGTCAATCTTTTCCCTCTAGGGTGCTCTCCCTCTGCAGCAAGGTCAATAACTCTGAAAAGTTGTTGCTACTAGGTATTTCAAGATTTGACAATTATGCTTACAATTTCTAGTCTGCCCAGAAGTGGCAATGGTGGGAAGTACATTTTAAGTTGGTAAATCAGTTATATTTAGTAAACTGACTGCTTAGCTCTCCCTGCAAAGCATAAACATTTGTGGAAAACAAAACACTATCTTAAGTAAGTATGATATATTGCTGCAAGATTTGATTTTTCATTAAAAACTTTAAAATATTTGTTCAGTATATTTTTCATGTAATGGAAATAAAATTGTCTGGGTTCCAATCTACCTTCATTTTCCATCATAAAGTTTTACTTCTAAACTTCTCCCTTCTTTTTCAGCATAGGAAAGGACCCACTCACACGAGAGCACTGAAGATATGGATTTTTTCTCTAGCAAGCCCATTTAAAAAGCCAAACAACTAGGCTGCTATAACAAATTACCAAAGGAAGTGATGAATTCTCCATCACTTAAGTCTTTAAATCAATGGATGTCTTTCTAAAAGATATGTGCTAACTCAAGCAGGAGTTATGGCCTAGATGCAGAAATTACTGGATGAAATTCTACAGCCTGTATTATGGTCAGATTAGATCATAACAGTCACTTCTGACCTTAAAAGTCTAGGAATCCATGAAGTGAAACTATTAAGAGTATCTTGGATCAAGAACTAAAATTCAGAAAGATTAGAATTAGCCCCCTACAAGTTTTGCACCAGTGCAACTCCACTGATTTCAACAGTACTCCTTCAGATTTTACATTACTGTGTCAGCAGAACTTGGCTCATGCTTTTAATTCGGTGGGCTGAGGAAGAACAAACAAGATAGTGTGGAGACTAACCTATTTTTAGATCTGTTCTCACCTTATCCTCCTGTAAATGCATAAGCACAGAAAAAGTTTCCTTTTCTATTAATTTGATAGTCCTTCACTCAAGGGAAAAGTAGTCTTTTCATCTCTCCAAGTTTCTCCACTGTCATTACAGGTAATGCTTCAAGTTTCACAGTATTAATTCAGAAATCTAGAATTTTTTTTCCTCCAACTCCTATACAAATACATGTTACTTAACTGTGAACACTGATGGATTTAGGTGACCAGCATGAGAAGAAGGGAACAAAAGAGGTCTACCAGCTGAAACTACAAATCAGAAAATCTGATTCCAGTTCTAGCTCTCATGTAAAAACATTAATTTGGCTTACCACTTAATTAGGGCTCCAAAATCATTCCATTATAAATGTCTAATTTCAAAACACAAATTTTTCTGAAACAACATCATGAGGGCAAAAAATTTCCATTTTCCAGCTCTGCCTTCATATTAAATTTTCTTGGGAAGTCAAGCAAAATCTTATCATTTAGAGATAGTAGGGATGCGAGAAGCAGCATCACTATTTTCTGCCGTTTCAAAAAAAATTCTATCTACTCTAAGACAGAGCGAAAATAAAAGCAGAAGACATTTGAAAAACTGGATGTGGACAATTTTCAGTGGCTTTGCATAGTTTGACAAGAAACTTGCATTTATTAAGTTTATGACCATTTGGACTTTCTCCTGTACATAACTCAGTATGCGAATTTCCACTCTCTACAGGTGCATACATACAGAGCAATGTACTTTGGATGTACATTTTCAAACAAACATTCTTTTGCCAAAAAACATTAACTTAAAACCTGAACTTATTTTCTGTAAATTCAATTTTGGGTCAAACTCTAACATTATTCACTAGTTGCTTGAGTAAGGTGAACATGATTTACCCCTTTATTGTGTCAATTTCAATGATCCTAAAGAGTCAACGTTTGAAGAAAATTGGTTCCATGGTTTTAAATTTATGAACATTTAACTTCAGCAACCCCTAGAAGTACCTTTACTCTCATATACTCTCATGTACAAAAAAAAAAGACAACAACATTAGGTAGGAGTAAAGCCTCTAGTAATAAACTTTAGGGAAAAGCTTTAATAAACTTCCTGTAATTTTAAAATATTGCAAAACTGGAAAGTTCAAATAAAACTGGAGAACATGGAAAAATATGAAAGTTTCCATTTAACAACTTACTACAAGTAACTGACAGGTAAAACCCTCAGATATGATAATTTGGCCAAGAACCCTGAGAGATGGGAATACCTTAAAACTTGGAATGTTGATGACAACTGGGGACATTTTAAAATTAAGTCCACTGCAGTTTATCCACACACAAGTAACCTAATTACCAAGGTTTGAGAAGTCTGCAGCCACATGAGCCCAGCCATTGTAGAGACAGATGAGATAAAGTGGTTGTGAACTTTTCATGACTAGGAGAAAGGGGAAAGTGGAAAAAGACTTGCACTGTTTAAAACAAAAAAAAAAAAAAGGAATATTCTCTACAAGCTTTGAGCACAAAATTTAATTCCAAGTTGGAAGAAATTCACAAGATAGCCAGGGGAAGTAAGTAGAACTCCTTTTTAAGGACCTTTGCTTCTGGGTATAGAAAACCTGATGATCTCTCCGTAGGAGGAGAATTAGCTGATCTCTCTATCAGATGAACTATCAAAAGGCAGACCCAAATCTCTTATGAATTAACAAGTAGCCCACTATGTTAGGGAGTGTAATAAAGAAAGAAATACTTTTTTAGAAGCCAAAGCAGAAGATCTTTTGTGTTTCAAAGCAAAGCTTTCTCCTGTAAAAAGATTCCTAATAAAATTCAAAGAGACCTCTTAAGAGCTACCACCACTGGAGTTCAGCAAGATACTGTATTCCATGCCAGCACACTCAGACCTCTTATATGGATAGATAATCTGTTCCTGATTCTAGAACTGGTGAACTCGAAGTAACTGGATCAGGTTTGATTAGATTAGAATAAAACTAGATTAGAACACTAGAACTCACATACCTAGGTTGCAACTATTAGGATTAAGAGTGCTCTGACCCCAAAGAGAAAGCAAAATCAGAGGCATTTTGAGTCGTGTTTTCCTACAAACAAGTTCATTGGAGGTTCTCTCCCCTCTTCTTGGGAAAAAGTGAATTTACTGTGTTGCCTTTTAAAGACCACCCATATTGGGAATTTTTTATTTGGCTTAGAGAATTTGTCTTCTCTAGACTACAGCCAGCCTCCAGCAGCATCTGATGAAGGATGCATTTGGGCTACAGGCAAACTGCTGCTTAACACAGTAAGCATGAGCAAGCCCTTCCCTTCAATGTATTGAGAACAACACTATTACCTGTTGAGAGGGGGAAAAAATGCTGTGAGAAGTATATGAACTGGTCTTAACTACACAAAATTTAACTGCAACCTGGACTCGCCCGCTCTAGTGGGCTCCTCAATGAGTCTAAGGGTCATGGTCTGTCAAGAGTTCTTCAGCTGAGACTCAAAGCAGAGAGAGTATGGTCCCTGAATAAAACCAAGAATCATGAATGTCAGGGGTAATGTCAATGAGCCTCTTACGGTTCCAATGGGAAGGGCATTAGCTGAAAGTTCAGCAGTGGAGATGTCCCCTCAATGAGTCTCATAAGGATTGCATCACTGGAGCTTCACCCCAAACTTCAAGTGTTCTTGTCAATTAGATTTGTTTAAAAATAGCATTTTGTCTCTTTTCAAATGAGCTCAGTACAAATCTACAGCAATATACTGAAAACAGAACAACAGCATCTTGCAACATCTATGTAACAAAATCTTTTTAAAAAAATGTATTGAACCATTGCCATTATTTGATTTATACTTGAGCTCAATGTGCAGATACTATACTACCTCACCACATGAAAGCAGCAAGAGAATCAAAAGGATGTTATACAATTTCTAATTTGTTAAAGAATAACCAGAAAAAAGTGGATGCTTAGAGTTGGGAGAATAACTGATTTTTCAGTTTGCAGACAGTTCTGAAAGGTTAAAAAAAAAATCAATTTGGGTTAAACAAAACATGAAACATTTCAGCAAATCAGAAAGTTGACAAAAACTCATTTCTTGTCAAACAAAGCATTCGTTTTATGAGAAATGAACTGATTTGTTTAGTTAATGGACACATCTTCACATAAAAATAATAGAAATGAAGGACTAGATTCACAAAACGGCCTGTGCCCCATCTAACAACTTTCAGCCCAATTCTTAGGGCACTCACCCAGGATGTAGGAGACCCAGGTCCAATTCCCTTTTCTGCCTGATGTGGACAAGGGGTCTGAATTAATAGTCCACAACTGCTCAGCAGCAGACAGTGGTAGTGCAGAGTTAGTACACTGTATTGCCGTATAGTATTTACTACTTAAACCTTCTGACTTTTTAAAGCATAATACTGCTCTGAAAAGCAATTATGTGTAAAATGACACCTTCTTACTTAAATCCACTTCCTGCTGACTTTGACTTAACTAAATTACTACATTGTAAGTCATGAAAAAGCCAGAATAGCTCTGAGACAGTAAGAGGAATTTTACCCTAGCTTGCATGTCAGCAAATAAATCATTCACTAAATCCCATTGGAGAATGTTTACTCTTGTGATGCCTGTGCCAGAAATAACCTGACTGAGTTTGCAGGAGTGGCAGCCAGAAAACACACATTTTATTTGTAAACTGAGCATGTTTGATGTTGAAGTCACGGAGGGACTAATGCAGAACCCCACAATGTCATTTCTCATAAATGAATTGCACTTTAAAACACTGGCCTTAGTCATGATTAAGTAAGAAGCAGCCATTTACATGGCCATTTACATAATTTAAGTGCTGTACAAATGAAGACCCTGACCCTGCCACTGAATCCTTGTAAAACTCATGTGTCTATGTGAAGCCACAGTGAAGTCAATGGAGCTCCAGAGATCCACTTGGGTCCCAATCCTGCACAATATATTAAATCTCTGCACCCCCAAGAAGTACCACTCATTTTTTTAAAAAGGGGGAAATGCGGGGGAAAGGGAAGAGCAGATAAGAAACTTTCCAAGTAACACAAAGGAGATAAGGATTCGCAGACTGGCAGTGAGGAATTCCTAAAACCCGTCTGCCTCCTGACAAAATGTACTACTTTATGAGAAAATGTGTTTTATGAAGGGAGGTAAAGTTATTTTTTACAATGCAGACTTCATCACTCCAATTCTCCTTCAATAAAGCAATTACCAGCAGAGCACAAATGTGAGCCTTAAAGCACTGGTGAATGAAATTCAGTCATTGAGGAATTCTGAACCTTCACTGAACCACACACTTTACGACTCAAAGTACTGGTGCTTTCCCTTTACCTCTCAAATGGTTGCTTATTATAGTATATGCTGAGTGGTTCTTATGACCAAGTATTTCTTTTTACAATGCACATTACTTTTACTAGGATCATCAAAATTAAAATTAAACTAGAAATGAAAAAATGTACATATGGTATGTTCTATCATACATTTATGTGGAGTTTATTTCCTAACTTATTCAATTTTTCAGCCATTACTGTGAATTAGCCAGGTTCCACTGTAGTTCTGAGTACTTAATCACTAAGGTGTAGTGCCATCCAGTGTTATATTGAAAAATATTTTTGTTTGAGAAGTACGTTTGAACATTTTAGGCCTTGTCTGTATAGTTGAAACTGTGCTAGCTATAGCCTTATTTAAATATGGTTCTCTGACTGATTCAGACAAATTTTATGTTAGGAAAGTTATGCTGCATAGTATTGCCTCACCCTCAAAGTAACTTCTAAAACAAATAAGGGAAACAACTGTGCTATCATTTCCTGTAACAGACATGGCATCTAAAAATTGCCCACAGCAAAGCTTCTAGAAGCAACAAGTCCTTGCCAGTCACCATCTTTCCTCTGTGAAGTCAGAGGAGTTGAATATCAGTGGAGTTCAGAGAGTTTTAAAAGAACCACAACCTAAATGAAGATATTTGTTCCCCATCAAGAAGGGCACTGAGGTTAAATACATTAAAGACTGTAAAACGTTGAGATACTATGATAGCGGGGGCTATAAAAGTATCTTTGATAGACACATGTATGAATCAATTTAAAATAAACTGGCAAATTTTTTCCCCTGCCACATCTGTTGCCCACTTATATAAACAAGCCATCTTTTGTCACTAAGAAGTATCGAACCAAACTCCACTACCAAAGTCCACATGGAGTTATGAAAATACATAAAGCTAAAAATCACACTGTGAAATCAGTCTGTTCTACTGCCTTACTTGGCTTCACTCCATAATACATATATTAATAGCATTTAGGTCTTATAGGCAAGCATATGGACAAAATCATGGCAATTCTGAGGAACTGTGCCAGCAGACTAAATATTTCTTGGAGAAATACAATGAGCAGCCAATCTAGTGTGGAAAGGGGGTGTCTCCAGTTTGATCCATCTCTGCAGCACCTCCCTCTGTGCTGCATCTGAATAATTCAATACTAACTTGCTGCTCTCAGTTGTTTCAGGATGAGCAAATTCCAGAGGGGCTCCTTTAGTCCGCTACTCCTGTGAAGGGAAATTTGAATCTTGAAGGCCAACACATCAGAGACTAGATGGATGGAATCTGCAGCAGGTCTATATAGTCTGGACTCATGGAACTACTGAGAGGGCAAGTAAGTCATGCAATTATATCCCTATAACTTCTGGGGAGGTGTTTTTCCCCTACATCATTGTTTTAATGCTCTGAAGTTTGATAGCTGTGCCTAGGTAAAAAATTAGCCTCTTATATGCCTGTATTGTAAGGTTATATGGTAGCCACCTCTTCTACTTGATAGCTACTGAGTTGCTGAAAGTGAACAAACCACCATAAAAAAACCTTCTAAAAGCTACCTCTTCCTTCACATCTCCATCCCAAATAGTGACCGGTTTAATATTTTTAAACAAAACCAAAAATCCCACATTAACAATTGGAGGGGCTTGCATTTGGTGTTTAGTACAAGCTAAGTTCTTGCTATCAGTGTTAAACCTTGTAGTTTACAACAGGACAACAAGACCATCAACTATTCAACATGTAGATGTAGCTATACATTTGTAGTGGCTAGAACAGTAAGCACACATGACAGAACCATAGACATGGGAGAATGTCATTCTGGAAAATGGGAAGTGTCCAACAACATTAACATTGTGCAGAAAAACACATACTAAAATGGTACTTTGATACCAAGCAGGAAAATTATGAAGTTTTATATATTTAGTATAGTACTGTTGCTCTCTTAATGAAAATAGAGGCCTTGTTGAAACAATATATCGCTTTGCAAAATTCCAGTATACAACTATTTCCAAAAAGGCAGCAGCTCCTCTGGGTCTTTTGCTAAATACAACTTTTGGAAGGCCAGCACCTGCACTTCATTGCACCGTAGTGTATAATGAAAGCTAAATTCAGAGGTGCATAAAAACAGCACTCTGCCTTGCATGACTGCCTTCATGTATGTCACTCAGTATTACTTTAAATGTTCGCAGCTATTGACAGTGCGCCAGACAAGAAAACTGAAGGAAGCTCACTATGGGTTTGTTTCATGGGGAATGATTTAAAATATGAATTCACTCATGACCTCACACAGGATTTGAACCCAAACCCCAAGAAGTAAAGATCACCTTACCTTATCACATTCAACTAACTGGAATATTTTTATTTTTTGAAACAAGAACTAAATGAAAAGTTATAGACAGAGCACTGCAAAATTAAGTCCTGCATATCCACAGCAATGAAAGTGACAACGCAAACTTAATCAAATTGCTGTGCCAATGTGCCTTGAACATTCTGAGAGAAATCCATCTCTAGGCCTGAAAGGGCAGTTCACTCTATTTTTCACTCTGTGGTAAGACTGCCAAAAAGGGTCCAACATATTATGTAAGCTAGACCACTCGGATACCCTGACACCCCAATATTCACCGCTGTCATGTAATTAAGATATGTTTTGTACAAAGTATGTCCTGTGAGGTATCATTCGAAAAGTCAATCTACTAGACATTAATATCTTGTTGGATTGTATGTTTTATCATCATATGTGACATTATGAAGATTGGCAATGTGTGTGTTACTGAAACATAATGTGAGTTGAAAAAAAACAAACATTCACAAGCATCCTTTCAGGTACAACAATAAAAAGGCCAAAAAATGTTAATGGCTTACTGGGGAAATGCACATAAGCACAACAATGACCCCAGGAACTGTGTACAATAGAAACCTCTCAGATATAGCCCTACAGAATGGGAACTGTTTGATCCAGGAGACAGCAAAAGAGCTTTCCAGCAAGTGGGAAGAAGATATAAAAAGGAGGACAAAGGCATCATGAGGATACCTCACGCTCCCTGTAACAACACACCTGGAAATACCTGAGGGGCAAGGACTGAACTGTGGGAAGTGATGGTCCCAGGCTAAAAGGATTCTTAGTCTGTGTATGAAAACCTGGGAAAGCCAAGGCAACTTGTGCCTTAAGAATCTGCCAGCATGTTTATCACTCAGGGTGAGAATTTGCTAATTTATATCCTATCTAGTGTGTTAAACTCAGTTTGTGGTTTTTGTTTATTTACTAAGGTAATCTGCTTTGATCCATTTGCTATCCCTTATAATCATTTAAAATCTATCTTATGTAGTTAATAAATTTGTTTTTGGTTATTCTGAAACCAGTTTGTTGAATTCATAACTATGGCAGGGGGGAGAGGAGAAAGAAAGCTGTGCACGTCTTCCTCCACATTGAGGGAGGGGGTGGATTTCATGAGCTTATGCTGTACAGATTCCTGTGCAGCGCAAGACAATACAATTTTAGACTTACACTCGAGAGGGGGCATGCACTTGAGTATTGGTCAATTCCAGAGCTGAGTCTTTCCACACAGAGCTGATCTCAGTGTCAGTGTCTTTCTGCAGCTGGGTGTGGCCTTACCAGTGTGTGTGCTGGAGGAGACTTGAGGGCCTGACTCAGCAGGGCAATGTGAGAGAACCCAGACTGGCAGAACCAGCGGGCTCAGGATACCCCAATACATCAGGTGGACCTCCAGAGGGGGCAGTGGGCAACCTGTCACATACAATATCAGATGTTCACAACTTTCCATCACTACCAGCTTGAGCAAGATATGAACTAGTGATCAAGAGGCACAGACAGATATATCTATATCATAGGGCAGCCCCTTCCTGGGACAACCTCCAGCTGTAGGGCTGCTGCTGAACAAGTGCACCTGCATCAGTTTCCCTCCTTCAGAGTCCTCACTAATTCCACACCAGGCTCTTTCTGCTCCTTACCACTACTTTTTGCATGCAGTTTATTACAAAAATGTATGGCAAAACAGTCCATAACAAAAGTCCCAAAACAGTCTCTCAGAGCGAATGTATACAGTTTTTAAAATCTACATCCTCTAGTCCCTATATGCCCTACATAGGGCACTCCAGCATCATCCACCGTACCTGGGCTCTTCATTCGTGCTCTCCTGACCTTTTAGCAGGACAGTCACCTCAGCCCTTCTAGCTAGAGTGCAATCCCATTTTTCCTAGTTGGAAACCCCATAACTTCTATGCTGGAAGTTCACCCTCCCCTGGCTCCAACTTTCCACAGAGATGTCAATGGTTAAGCCCCTCCACTAGCTTTAAGCTCTCTCCAGCCCTCGGCTTTGGCTCCCCATGATAAAAAAGTCAGCAGATGACTCTTGCTGCTGCTCTCTGGTCTTCAGCCTCTGAGCCCTGGCTCTCCGGCTTGGGGTAGTCAACTGGCAAACTCCTCTTGCTGATCTCTTGCCTTCAGCCTTTCCCCAGGACCCACCTACAGCTTCTTTCTGGTCTCAGGCAGCTCTCACCTGCCAATCTCACTCCCAACCAGCTCTGACCTGCCCTTTTCTTGACTGCCTCAGGTCTGGTCTACCTTAGAATTTACATCGACCTAGCTACGTCGCTATGGGGTGTAAAAACATGTATTTCAGTGGGTGACATAATTAAGCTGACCTAACTCCTACTGTAGATGTAGCGAAGTCAATGGAGAAATTCTTCTGTTGCCCTAGCTATCACCCTTCCATTGACTCAGACATAGGTTAGGGATTTGTTACAGCAGTGAATGGGTGAGATTCTGTGGCCTGCATTGTGCAGGAGGTCAAACTAGATGATCATAATGGTCCCTTCTGACCTTAAAAAGTCTATGAGTCTATGAAAGAAGAATCTATGCTGTGGTGCTACAGCAGCATAGCTGGGGCTGTGCTGCTATAGCACTTGTAATGTAGACACTGCTTCGGTCCGTACGCTAAGAAGGTTCTGACTAACCAGGGCTGTCCCAGCTCTAGGGCCCAGGAGCCCTCTTTTAAGCCCACTTGGGAGTCAGCTGATAAGTCACAGGCACACGGTCTTCTTCCCTCTTAAAGGGCTAGTACCACCCTCTAACAATTTCATCATCATTTTATTAATCTATTTAGGAAGTTAACACGTTTCAGTACTATGGTCCATACACACTCCCAACTTCACATGTTTTCCCATGAACTTACTACTCAGGTCTAATTTATCAATTTGTGTCTACTGCCTCTTTCTGTCCTTCTCTCTTTATTTCTTGACTTTAGTATCTTTTCCACTTTAACAACTGTTTTCTATAGGTCCTTTTCCATCTCACCTTCACAATCTCCCCCAGAGGTTCAGAACACATTCTGTAGATTAGCAGCAGTGTAACAAAGCAATCAAATTTAAGAAACAAAAGTTTAGAACTAGTCTTGACCCTATGATGCTGCTTTGGAAGACGATTACTTCTCAGCTGTAGAGCAGACTGAAGCAAGAGTTAGCCAGCCTGATGTATACATGTAATCCTAATATGCATACTTTATCCAGAGGCAAACCCAATGTCTTGAAAAGTATGTATGTGCGGTGAACGGTGTACTATAAACCCTTAATTAGTACAGGATGGTGGGAATCCATTAGAACATATTAGTGCCAGAGAAAGGTTCAAAGGTTTGGTTTGTTTTTTTTTTACTTGAAAGATTTACATTATCAATGCTGATATTAGATAAAATATTGCATTAGTGAATTGCTTAATGTCACAGCATTAAAAGAATGTAATCAAAATGTGTGTTACAATTGATACTGAAGTCCAATCAATCAATTTAAAACTTACATGGAATTAAGTCATTTTGTTATTAATGATGTGTAAACTTGTTAATTATGTGTATAATGTAGTAGCAAACATTTACATTGTGTATATCCCTGTAACTAAATAACCTACCAAACGAGGAAGAAGCCTTGTGGAACGTAACAAAGAAATTTAACAGAAAAGTGCTAATTTCAAAGCAAGGGGTCAGTTTGTGTGATGGGGCCATGGATCAGCCTTCCCATCGCACTCCCCATGCCAGTAGCTGGCCCAAGCCAAGGAATCTAATGATCCAACCAGACGACCAAATTCAGTGATGAATCCTGGTCACGTGCCGCCTGAGGTATGTTACGCATGTGCTAAGACGACTGTGTGTGATAACTGGAGGTCAAAGACTCAAAATGCATTCTTTACTCTCCAGCATCAACAGAAAAGCCCATCTGGGTAGTGACACTGTCAACTTGTTTTCTGAAGAAGCTCTAACTATGGATTCAAGGAAAGATCCTGGATCTCTGGACTCTTACAGGGAAGTGTACCAGACGCTAAGCAGAGTTGCCCAGAGACAAAGACTTTTGAGAAACTGGCAGTTTATAACTTCACTGCCACTATTTGGAATTGCAAACTGACTCACCTGTACATATATTTTTACCTGCTTTAACCTCTCAATAACTCTTATTTCCTTTTCTTAGATAATAAATCTTTAGTTAGTTTAGTATATAATTGGCTACCAGCATTCTCTTTGGTGTAAGATCTAGAGCAATGGTCCCCAACGCGGTGCCCTCGGGCACCATGGCGCCTGCCAGGGCATCTATGGGGACCTGCGTACTGTCCGGCCGACGAGCATCTGCCGAAATGCCGCCAAGAAGCAGCCTTATCCAAAAGGTTGCACCGCCGAAATGCCACTGATTTTTGGCGGCATTTTGCTGGCGATGCCTCTGGATGATCCTGCTTGTCAGCGGCATTTCAGCAGCGACGCCTACTGATATTGCCGCTTCTCAGCATTTTGGCGGATGCTCGTCCACTGGCCACAGCCCTCGGTGGCTCGTCGTCTCACACCTGCCACATGAAAAAGGTTGAGGACCACTGATCTAGAGTATCAATTGATCTGGAGTAAGTGACTGGTCTCTTGGAACTTGGAGCAACCTAATGTGGCGTGGTTTTTGGTTTAAGTGACCAGTGGCTCCCCGGGCCACCCCACGCGTGCGCGGCCCCAGGTGGGGGCTGCGGGTCCTTCATGCCGTGACGCGCGCAGGCTCCAGCAAATCCTCCTCACACGTGAGCGGCGGCCTGCGATGTGGAACCCTCCGACGGCCCCGCTTTTGAGGGAGCCCAGGGGAGGGGGAGAGAGAAGATGGCGGAGGTCTCGGCAGCGGCCGCCGTGTCCCAGCATCGCTTCTTCTGCCACAGCTGCAAGGGGGAGGTCAGCCCCAAGCTGCCGGAGTACATCATAAAAGTCCAGTTTGTGTGAGTGGCAAGATAGACTGGGGAGTCTAAGGGGACTGTCTGTGAAGCCATGGTAAGACTGGTATTGTGATCCAGGAGTTCACATCTGTCACTGGGGTGGTGAAACGTAAGTATAGAACACACTACCAGCACAAGGTGTTTTTGTCCTGTTTTCTGACAGTCTGCCCTGAAGTAGGCACACTCAGTCGTGAGCCACTCCAGGCAGTGTGACAATTTATTAGAACAATCTACTCTGCCTACCACAGGTCAACACAAGCAGATGACTGAGGCCTCAAGCACAATTTCCAGCCAATTCTGGTCAGTACATGGTCAAAGAGTATGTGTCTCAGAAATACAGGTTTGTACAAACTATTCTCAAACTGAAATTTTTATTTGTGGAAATTGTATTCTATTTACATTTAACTACACTGTCCTATAAAAGTTTCAGCAAAACAAGCGTTTGCAACACATTTTTATGTTTAAATTACACAGTTATACTGCTAAAACTCTTAGCTTTGCAATGCATGAACTATACTTCAGCATAATTTTCAGTCGCGTGGGGATATGTACAAAGAAGTTATTTAAGAAACTCAGGCAAGCTCAGGAGTGACTAGGTAATAAGTTGTCTTCTTGGCAAGTTTTACCAATAACTACTACTGTTTGAGCAGAGAATTTACAACAAATCTAATTTTAAACAAAGGAATGTGACAAAACCAGTTTCCTTTTCTTTTGCTTCCTGACATCTGGCTCTTTTCTATTGTTTTCAAAAGCTGCCAGTATCCTGAGTTATGCATACAGAATTAATTGTTGTAATAACTTACCCTGTGAAGAGTCACTGTGTGTTGTTCCCATATAGCTGTTTCTTCCATTGTTGCGCTCTGATTTAAAAAAAAAAAGAAAAAAAAAAGTGAAGTTAGATTTTGCTGTCAATATATAGAAGTTCTTCTGAGCAGTGCAGTACCTCAACTGTAAATTGACAAATTTATATTCATAGTTAGCTACTCATTGGGAGTATTAAAGCTGAGGAAAAACAGATTTTTACATAAAGACAGGAAACAGCTCAATGGAACTTCCTGTGTTTCTAACTGAAACATTCGGAAAAGGACTTCTCATTATATTCACCTCATACTAGTTGCATGACAATTTTCAGTGCCTATACAAGTACTAAGTTAGTACTATTGTGCATCTAGCGGCTGTGCAATTTTTGCTTATGTAACTGCACTTTCCCCAGCACAGAAGTTTGCCTTCTCAGAACCAAGTGAAAAATACAGAAAGAAATTGCATCCAACTTTAAACACTGTGTTTAGCAAAACCTTCCACTCAAATTCAAACACTGAATTTCAGAGAATCCTAACAGATCCAATAGATGGCTAGACAGTCCCCATTTGGCTTTACCTTATTACAGGGAAAACCTAAATGTGTCACTTCCTATTTTCTTGAGTTATTTCAATAAGAATTTGAGTACCAAATGAACATTGCAGTACTACTTTTTCAAAGAGGTTCTGAATTTCCTTGATTCCCACTTGGCAGGATTAGGCCCCAAAAGGAGATTTTAATTTAATTTTTAAAATAAATTTCATTGTTTATTCTTTGTGCCTGTAATGTTAGGGATATGTTACAAACTACATTTAAATTTCTTTTAAATCAGCAAGCTTTGATCAGAGATACAATGAAAATGTTTAGAGAAAAATGTAAGGTCTGTGGAGTTGAACAAAAGGATGAAATTCCAAATGTTTCCAACCCTTGAAATTATAATTAAGTTTAAGAGAAAATGTACAAACATTTGTTATGTAGGTTCCCACTTGCTAAATGAGCAGTAGTGAGTGCTGCTGGTCTAATGTCCAGTTTTAGTTTTGCTATAATCAAATGTTGATTTATTAGCTTCTGATAATGCCTCATATTTTGTTAGTATTCCACCATTTATTTCTGTTCTAATTAATCAGGAATGCCTAGCTATGGAGTACAGTACATGAGCTATTGTACTGTACTGGGCACACGGGTCACATTCAACTGACTCTGCAGTTTAATGAATGATAATCTTCTTTTATCTGAACCGTAGAACAAAACAGGGACCTATGTAAGGGAACAAGATTAGAGAGTAGCAATATGAAAACAACATTTACAAGCCCTGCATTTTTGCCTTGAAAATAAAGACTTGCAAGTCTACGCAGCGTGCCACAAGAAGCGGGCAATGAGGGGAAGAAAAAAGCAGCCAGTAAGGACCAGGGAGGGGCTTTGGAGAAAGAACAGGAAAGTCAGTAGGCAATATATGGGATTGGCACTAAGCCTCCACCTATCCTGCTGAAGAATTGTCTTGCTTTTCAAAGTGAGTGTCCAGTCAGTCCAGAACCTTTCATGGTCAAACAAATCAGATGTCTGTTTAATAAAAGTGAATATAAATAGGTGAACATACTCAAAACAAAAAGTTTCAATAAAAACAGGTCTAAAACCAGAAATAAAAACAAACAAACAGTCTTAACTTGGCAGCCAGCAGTTAACTGTACCACCCTATATCAAATACTAAGACTCAGTGCAACAATATATACAGATGGCTTATGATACAAAATGAAAATAATATCCATTACTATGCTCTACTTTTGAGAACTTTATCCAAACACCAGACACAGAGTGTGTACTCTTATCCTCTCATTCAATACCTTAAAAACTTACATTAGAGTATTACAGGTATATAGAATACTTTACAGGTAAATACTAAGGTCCTTGCCTGACCTTAAGGAGCTTATTTCACACCTGATACTAAAATGCTTGGTTTTCTTTTTTTCCTAGTGTCACATTGTGTTTCCTAAAGTGAACTGATTTTTCTTACAGTAGAACATATTTTACTAAACTGCAACTTCCTTTCTATTCCATACTTCGCAAGTGATTTGAATTAGAAAGATTATGGGTTTTTAACTCTTTCCCATAACAAAAGTATGGCATTTAATAGTATAATTATGCCAAACACTTAAATACTGAACACATTATCATGAATATAGCACCAGTGAGAGATTGTTTACATACTAAAAGGAAGTCACCTTAGCAACAAAAGAAAATCCATCTGTTTGTTAAGCAAGTAATACCAGCAAATGTTACTCATTTCCTGATGGTCTTATTTACCTAGCTTAAAAAATAAAAAATTAGTTTTCGCAAAAAAAGTTCTTTAGCCTGAATACTCTTGCCAAGCTAATGAAGAATTGTCTGTCCTAGTAAATTAAGCTTTCTTCATCCAATTTTGTTGAAAAAACACCCATTCATTTATATTGTGGTTTGTTAATGTTTCTGGTTAATTGCTGTCTTTGTGGACCTTAATATTGGAATCAACAGCAGGAGATGAGGAAACTGCTGAAGTGCCTTATAAGGTGGAACATGAGTGTAGTAAACAGATTGCACAACTCAAGATGCTCCATAACTGTTTATAGTAATCAAGTACTTGTCTGGGTTTTAAAACATACATATTTCATTTTTCTGAACAATGGCAGCCTAATTTCTACTGTTTAGTGATACATCTAATTCCTTACGATAATTCAAAATTAAGCACCAATATTTCACTTCAGGTTACAATCTGCAATGTTACAAGCATCAGGCAAATAAAACTGTGCACCTATAAATCACCATACACTTGGGTAAAGACATGATAATGAACTAGGCCATAAAAGTATGCTCAAGAATAAGACAACTCAATCAGAACGCAATGCCATTATCTTATCTTATTGAATGACAAAACTGACATGGACAGAAGCATATGCAATATTAGACAATGAAACTAATCCCAGGCATTATCAACTGTTTGCTGTGTCTTTACTTGACTACCTGAGTCACCACCAATACTGAGTTTGAAGCATTTTTTGCCCCAGCCCTTCTGACTAAACTTCAGAATCACTGCTATCCATTAAGTTACATCACTTCCGACTAATGACAAAAAAAATTTCCATCAATTTAAGAATGCTTAAAAAAAGAAAGGAGACTAAACATTAAAAATTTGTGTTCAATATTCAACAGATTTGTGTATTTAATCTTCATTCATTTAACTCGAGAACAATTTCTAATCCCTTTCCTAGTATATATGTAGGGCCCTATCAATTTCATGGCCGTAAAAAACGTGTCCGGGACTGTGAAATCTGATCTCCCCTTGCTGCTGGAAGCACCCCACCTGGGGGCTCCTACTTGCGAGTCCCAGCCGGGCTGGGGAGGGATAGGACTTGTACTTCCCCTGCATGGCCGCTCTTGGGGGGTGGGAGGGATCAGACCTACCTCCGGGTACCTTTTGGGTTGGGACCTCCATGGTTACACCACCTTGAAATTTCAGATGTAAACATCTGAAAACATGAAATTGACCAATTTTAAAACCCTCTGGCCCTGAAACTGATCAAAATAGACCATGAATTTGGTAGGGCCACAAATGAAGTAGTTCAAATGACTTAACATATCAAAATAGTTTCATAATTACCTGCTGAATTTTAACTACCTCAAGTAAGTAAGTTAACTGTGTGCAAAAACTAGACTATTATCCAAACACGCTTTCCCCCCCAATCACCTTTAAAGAGAAGTGACAAAAAAGTCAGCTTCTGATGAAACAGCATTATTGGAGAGAAATACAAAAAAAAACAAACAGATTTTTCCCCAATTCAGAAAAGTTGTTTGAGAAAAGATTGAAAAGTTATGGCTAAGTAAATCTTGATGTGTCATCTTTCAAATTAAGAATGAGCAGTTTTATAGTGAGTATACTTCGCAGTTAAATACCAGTTCTAAAAACAATTGTTTCTCAATTTGAAAATGCAACAAGATTAATTTTTGTGTTTTGCTTTAGTATTTATGTATGTAGAAGTTTCGGGGGAAGTTTAGGTACGCTTGGAAATATCGCTTCTGAGAGGATTGAGCATGTGATGCTGAAGGTTGCGACTGATCCTGTCCTCTGGTATGTCATGAGTCTTCTGCTGCTCGTGAGGCAGTTCATAGGTTGTTGGAAGAAGTGGGGAGTTCTGAACTGCTGTTCAGGCTGCGGATAGTAGACTTTTCTTTTGAATGCAGGTACGTAGATACCCAGAGATCATGGAGTGGCTCTAGAATCTTTGGGAGAGTGGAGGGAAATGTCGGTCTTCTGATTGCCTAGATGACACTCATCAAATGGGAGGTCCACTATGGTATTCTGTACCTCCTTGTGGAGGAAATCATGGCTGCATTCATCTAATTTCCACATGACAATTCTCCTGGCATTGAGCACAAAGAAGTTCCCCTGACCAGCTTGCTCTCCAAGATAGCCTGAAAACTGGCACAATCTTGCTAGGAAAGTTTGTCCATAAAGTCTCCAATTTGCTGTAACTGAGAAAGACGTATTTAGCCAATAATCCCTGGTAGTTGGACGTCCTAAACTGGAGACCAGCCCATGAGAAAACCTTGTGCCCCAGCTGTTTCCCCTGCTTGTCTGCCGGGGTGGAGAGTGGGTGTTTCTGCCTGGCCCCCTATGTCACTGTCTGTATCATGAGGGAATTAGGTGTGGGGTGAGAGAACAGAAACTCAGATTCCTTCGCTGGTACATGATACCTCTTCTCTGCCCCCTTGGAGTGGATGCACAAGTGGCTGGGGGTGTGCCAAACAGTTTGAGCCAGTTGAAGAATGACATTGTTGATTGGTAGAGCAACAATGGCCAGTACCGAAGCATGCAGTAGGTCAAGAACCTGATGCTGTTTGTCCTGTATTTCCTCCAGTGGAACATGGAGGTCCTCAGCCACCTTGCTTAAGAGGTCCTGGAATCGAGAAACAAGTCATCCAATAGTGAGGGGGGAGCCAAAGACACAGCAACATCTGTTCTGGTGGCACCAGATCTGGACTAAGTGGCTCATCCTCCAAAACTGGTTGTAAATGCCTACTCGGGGATGCCCGAAGTGGGTGAATCCTCTCTTGCTGAACAGGAAGGCTCTGAAGCTGGATATTGAGGCCAGGACCCCCAGCACAGCCAACAGGACTGATCCGGCAGATGCTGTGGAGGGTCCGCGGAGTGGGATACCAGTGGCACCTGCGTTGGGGAAAAGGGAGGGTACTGTTACTGAGCTGGCGGAATAGTAAGGTAGTCATATCAGCGGTAGGGCAGAAGCAGCCCCTGTGCTCTTTCCAAGTCCTCCAATGATGCTAAGTCAGAGCCCAGCTCCAATGACAGTGCCGTAGGAGAGTGGGTGGAAGCCCAACTCAAGTGAGGTAAGTCCAGGGTAGGAGAATGTGGGAATCTCATTTCCCCTGAGCAAAAAATTTACAGGGCCTGAGCACAGTCGCCATTCTCCCCGATGTTAGCAGCACAAGCTCCATAGCCAGAACCAGAGGGCTACTTCGGAACCAATGGTTCCCTTTACTTAGGGGGTGACAACTTGGAAGACAGACAGGGCTCAGTGAACAGTGGATCCACTAGTCTGTGAGACTTCTTGTGCTTGTGAGCCTTGGAACCTGCCGCTTGTCCATAGCTCGAACTTGTGGAAGATGCACTGTTCTTCTTCGGTCTGGAGAAAAATAAAAACTTACTGACATGTTTATGTGCATGTTTCCTTGTCTCATGACTAGACCCTGGCATAAGGTCCACCGTACTGGTACCGGAGAAACTAGACTCCCTGTCTGATCAGAGGCATAGTCCTGGGTGTCTCAGGCCAATGTATGGAAGGTTCCCCTGCCTCAATCTGACTGCAGCCTCATGGCAACCTCTATGAGATGCTTCTTGAGACGGAGAGCCTGAACTTCCCGGGTACAGCTTGGGAAGGAGAGGCAGATACTGCACCTGGATAAAATGTGGGCTTCTCCCAAGCAATAAGGAGAGCACTGGTGCTCATAACTAACTAAGAATGAACACGGTCAGGAGGCACAGATTTTGAACCCAGGCATCTTTGGCATAATCCTGTACTCAGGCATGGGTGATTGGGGTGAGGGGAGACAAGAGGACCTGAGAAAATAGAGTTCCCAAAGTCTCTTAATTTCTAAAACTATTACTGAACATTAAAACTACAATATAAACAAAAAACTATGTAAAACTCTAAAAAAAACAAGTGGTGGATTTTTCCTCAAAGTGCATCAGAAACAAGAGGACACTAGCAGCTCCAACTCGGTCTACACGGCAGTGAGAAGGAACTGAGGGTGCAGTTGGCCTGCTCCGCCCTTTATCCTTGGACAAAACCATGAGGCAAAGCAATGGTGCATGTGAGGACCAACAAAACTCTGCTACTTTCAAATTCTCAAGCTTTAGATACATGCTACATGTGTACAACCCTCAGCGAAATTTAGGGACCATCCTTCACAAAAGAACTGAAGGTTGCCCCAGTCTATGGCTGGGGAAATCTAGCTGAGCCTAAACAGCCTACGGAGAGTATGCAGGCAGAGAGTGAGACACTATCACCACACAGTCCAAAAATGATATTCTCTCAACTCATATGCATTTTGTTTTACTATAATGCACCAGCTTTATCTGGATACAGTCTTTGCACTGAATCTTTCAGCAAACATGCAGAGGACTCTTATTCCATTGCATGACAGTGGTAATCACACCACGTTGCTGCAGTATGTGTTCAAATATTTTTTTTTATGCTCATACATACTGGTTTACCTCTAATCCAAGTTCCCTGGCCTCCCATCCTTTACCTTTTGCTAATTACTAAGTACTTTGTGAAGCCCAATCTTCTTGGCTATAAAGTTACTCATTCTGCAGCCATCTTTGTCTTGCTTATTTCCCAGGATATTCCCAGGTGCAGGCATGAGATGCAAATCTAAAAATCGAACCTAGGGATTGTGACACCAAAACAACTTTAAGATATCTTCCAAAATACCTTGGGCGTAAGAGCTGCTGCACAGCATTAACTTTCTCTGTGCCAAAACACCCAATGGAGTCTAGCCATGAGACATCGAACTTCAAAGAACAGATTTTGCCAGTTAAAATAAATTAAGACAGAATAGGCTGAATTCTGTGCTGAATGCCCTTTATTAGCCAATATATTGGGGCATTACAGCACCATTTAAAATCACAGGTCCCAAACCTGCAACTGAGTCTCTCTCAGCTGATATGAATGGAGGACGAGGGTCTTTCGTTTTTAAATTTAAAGAAACATAACTATAAGAAGCATCTGATCAATTCTACATTTGTTCATCTTGCAGCATGCATCATTCTCACATAATCCAAATATTGAACAAAACGTTGATTATACAAGACAATCCACAGAGGTTCAAATAAATAAGGAAGCTATTTTATCAGTCATGGAGTTCTCAATTTCTTTAAATCACCTTCCTAGAGGTTAAGAAAAGTCTCTATTGCAGCAGTGTGTGTGTCTTTCATTTGGGCCACACAAATAAACCACCTGCTTGTACTATGAACAGTAACGTTGGTAAGTAGCTATGGGTCAACTAATGTACCACAAAAATTAGATTTACTTCACTGTGTTTAGTGCCATAGTATTCTCTCCTATAATATGGCCTCTATAGGCAAATGCAAAATTAAGTATTACTTCAGCTTCTGCTACCTTCGTGTTCACACCTACTTCTAAAGTCACCCGCCATATTTTGTTCAATTAAAAACTAAATTTAGAAGATACGTGTGATTCTACTAACACTTTCCTAATGAGCATTAGGAAGCTTTTCTAAGAAATTAAGAATAAGTTTAGACAACTAAAATCCGAACCTCAATTTTACTTTGTCTTGTGTAGCCTTACAACTGATCCCATCATCCACTCGTCATTTCTTTGTAACAATTCTACTAACCCAAGCTGCTAGATATTTCCAGCATGAAATCGTCATGTGGCAAATGGACTCCACTCAAGGCCAATGTGGAGACAGATAACACAATTTCTGAAATATCCATGAATTGTGAGACATGAAAAATTCCAATATCCTATTTGGGACAGCAATACTGGGTAATATGCACACCCACTATTACTTCCCACCAAGGAAATGCTGGAGAGAAAAAAAAAAACTGGTGTTTTTCGAGATGTGTTGCTCATGTCCATTCCACATTAGGTGTGTGTGCTTGCCACATGCACCGATGCCAGAAGTTTTTCCCTCAGCAGTATCTGTAGGGGAGAGGCTCCGGTGCCCGGTGCAGTATAAGGGGCGCCGCTAACTCCCCCCACCCTCTGTTTCTTCTTACCGGAAACTCCGACAGTGGGGAAGGAGAGTGGGTCATGGAATGGACACAAGCAACACATCTCTAAGAACACCAGTTACGGAACAGGTAACTGTCTTTTCTTGGAGTGCTTGCTCATGTCCATTCCACATTAGGTGACTCCCAGCAGTTCCCATGGAGGCAGGTAGGAGTTCACGGCTGCATAGATTGTAATACAGCTCTGCCGAACCCAACGTTGTCTCTGCCCTGCTGAGTGATAGCATAATGAGACGTGAATGTGTGGACCGAGGACCATGTCATGGCTCTACAGATATCCTGGATTGGGATGTGCGCCAGAAAGGACGCCAAAGACGCTTACACTCTAGTCGAATAGGCCCTGACATTTGGCAGCAGTGGGACCTTTGCTAGCACATAACAGGTCTTTATGCAAGAGGTGATCCAGTTGGAAATCCTCTGCGAAGGAACCAGGAGGCCTTCATCCTATCCATTGTAGCAATGAAGAGCTGGGTCGATTTCCAGAAAGGTTTGATACGCTCCAAGTAAAACGCCAAGGCCCTCCAGACACCCAGTGCATGTAGACGCTGGTGCTGAGTCCTTCAAAGATGGGGTCAGAGTGTTTTGCACCAAAGACAACATGCTGGGAGCAGGATCCCCGGCGCCTGGGTCCAACTGAGGTCGGAGAGCTACCTCCATAAGGAGAATTTTGGGACACTGCTCCCTCTCCTCAATGGTTCTCGAGTGGAATTCCTGACAGATCTTGCAGCAGTCCTTCCGGTGACCCTCACCCAGGCACCATAAGCAGTTGAGGGGAGGGAGGGGGGAAGATAGTTTTTGGCATTCGCTTTGCGCAAATCTGGCAAGTCTAAAAGCCTGGGGATCATGGCACGCCCCAGTAACAAATGGGGTGAGGAAATGGGGATGAGAACCTCTCCATAACTGAAACTTATAAAGAACTACTAAACTATACTAACTACCAGAAACTATGTACAGTGTATAAAGCACTGCTAATCCATTTGCCGAAGCAAGAGGAAAGAAAGGGGAAGTTCCAGCTGCCATCACTTGCTGTAAGGAGGAACTGACGGGGTATAGGGTTGGCAGGGCTCTATATTGGGCGCCATGAAGGCATGACACCAGGGTGCACCCAGCCTGACGCTACAGTCGCTGCTAGGGGAAAAATTCTTCCAGCTACTGTGCATGTGCATGCACACATACCTGACTGGAAGGGACATGAACAAGCACTCAAAGAAGAACTGGAAATTGCAGAAGTAGAGTTTTGCTACATTGATTTGACAGTTCTTACAAGCTATTGACGCATCAGTTGAATCAGAGGTTAGTTTTTTGGGTTTTTTTTTAAAATGAGGAATTATCTTGAAGTGAAACATTCACTTACAATCATCAAGTACATGTTGGACAAGGCATACGGGTCACCAGTATCATTTGCTTCAGAATGTCTCACCTGGTCCCCTCACCATCCAGGTGATTATGATTTCTTGTTGCTCTTGGACACGGACTAGAGGAAGCATTCAACGGAGCCCCCACCACACACCTTCAGACACTTGAGAAGCCCTCATTTGACAAAGTAGATCCAGAGACATTACACTAGGAGTCTGCACCATGATTAGTCCATGTGTATACTTCCCCTCCTCCCCCTTTTCTTGCAGTTCTATCACTTACATAAGATTCAGAAAACGCTCTTCTGGTTGTTGTCCTTTAATTCTGAATCCTCCACATACATTTTATAGGTCATTGTTTTTCTTGCATTTCATTACCAGATTTTTGTCTTGGTACTCAACCTATCCTATTCTAGCACTAATAGACAAATCTGAAAACTGAAGCACATAAGCTAAAAGAAGCCATCAGAGATGCAAGTCATGTATTCAACTGTGAATTTCACTCATCATTGTTAGCTGCATCCCATATAGGATTAAGTCGAGAATGCCCTCCATGCTCTGTACCCTTAATAATTACAGCTTTTACGAGTACCTTCACCTGTAAGATGATGTTTGAGCAGGATATAATATTAGGCAACAATACAGATTCAGAGTCTCTAATGATCTCCTCATATCAGAAAAATCACCACATACTGTACCATTTTGAAGTTAGCCAAGAAGTTTAAGATGAGGTAATCATTTCTATCACTGTCTAAAGACTGCAAACTTCTAAAAGCATGCACATCTATTCCATGACACACGCCTCTTTTCAGTAGGTCTCCTGAATAAGGCTACAACCCTATTGGCAGAGGCATGACACTCAGGTACCACCACAAAAAGGTGACAAAATCAGTACTGGAGTTTCCCAGAATAAATTACCAATTGCTTATGTATTTTAGAAAAAAATATCACAGGATAAATGTTAATCCACTGGTGCTTACTTGAGGTACTGTAAGGCTAGTTCACAGAGTGTTCCTGGTCTTTAAGAGCAGCATAGTCTGTGGCAATGTCAGCCAGCAGCTAAATGAAACTTACTAAACTCACAAATCTCTGAAGTGTGGGAACGCTGTGCTTCAGAACCTAGGTTCCTAGCCTCTTTTGCTTCTCCCCACTTTGCTATGAAGCTGGCCATGACAACACCTAGGCACTGCTTCTGAGTTTGCAGTTCTACCAGTGCTTCAGGAATCATGATTCTAGTTTCACTTTGCTACAACACTGAACACAAAAACAGAAGTTAAAGGAAATAGAAGAAGAGAAAGCAAAATCGGAAGCCAGATTTTGTAAAGACAACAAATTAGGAAGAAGAAAAACTGTTAATAAAGAATTACTTAAGATTGCAAGCTCTCGGGGGCAGGTATCTTTTTGTTCTGTGTTTGCACAATGGAGTCTTGGTCCAGGACTAGGGCTCCTAGGCACTACAATAAGTAGTAAACATTAAATCAGCATTTTTTAAAAAAATTAGTTCTTATTTTAAAGCTATTGGAAGAAATTAATTAAAATTTTCTAACTTTGGAATGTGTAATATCATAGAAAACTTCAGATATTTATCACTGACCACCACAATTCAAAAATCCATCCTATTTTATTCTTTCAAATGACTAAAGTAAATCATTGTATTGATGGAAACTTCTAAATATTAATGTAAACTGTGGCCATGTTTTTTATTTAATGGTCATATGTTTCATACAGGTCTTAAAACAAAATCCTAGAAATCAGTTAAGGACATAGCTTCAGTTACTGATCTCAGACTCATATTAAGATACCTGAAAGGGATAAGCAGTTAATTCATAAGAGTAAGTCTTAGTTCAGGGATAGGCAACCTATGGCACGTGTGCTGAAGGCGGCACGTGAGCTGATTTTCAGTGGCACTCACACTTCCCAGGTCCTGGTCCAGGGGGCTCTGCATTTTAATTTAAATATTCAATTAAGCTTCTTAAACATTTTGAAAACCTTATTTACTTACATACAACAATAGTTTAGTTATATATTATAGACTTATAGAAAGAGACTTTCTAAAAACATTAAAATGTATTACTGGCACATGAAACCTTATATCAGAGTGAATAAATGAAGACTCGGCACAGCACTTCTGAAAGGTTGCCGACTCCCGTCTTAGCTAGAATTTCTGCCAACTTGTTAGCTGAAGTGTCAGTATCACAAAACCAGTTTCTCCTTTTATATAAGCAGCAGCTGAATATTCAGACTCACCAGCTCAACTAATTTTACTAAAAAGACCCCCCACGCAAAAACTGCGAAAAAGCATCTCAAACTGTAGCCCATGGGCTCCACTGATCAACTCGTCCTCCTCCCTCAACTCTTCCCCGTCCCACCCAGTGCATCCTGCATGGTGGGGAAGGAGGGGGAGAAGCAGAGATGGGGGTGCTCAAGGGAAGGGGTGGAAAGAGGCAGGGAAGAGAAGGGGCAAGGGTGGAGCAGGGATGAGGCCTTGGCTGAAAGGGCCAGGGGATGAGAAGAGGACTTGGAGGTCCGCAGCAAAATTATAAATGAAAATTGGGGTCCTTAGGTTACTAAAGTTTGAGAACCGCTGTGGTAACAGAAACATAAAAGATGCCACTAACTGCTTTTGCTGTATGGCCACACTCTGGATTTATAAATGCTAATATCTTCGCTTAATAAAATTAAAGCGTAAGAACGGCCATGCTGGGTCAGATCAAAGGTCCACCTAGCCCAGTATTCTGTCTTCCAACAGTGGCCAATACCAGGTGCTCCAGAGGGAATGAACAGAACAGGTAATCACCAAGTGATCCAGCCCCTATTGCCCATTCCCAACTTCTGGCAAACAGAGGCTAGGGACACCATTCCTGTCCATCTTGGTTAACAGCCATTAACTTATCTATCCTCCATAAACTTAACTAATTCTTTTTTGAGCCCTGTTATAGTCTTGGCCTTCACAACATCCTCTGACAAGAAGTTCCACGGGTTCATTGTGTGTTGTGTGAAAATATACTTCCTTTTGTTTTAAACCTGCTGCCTATTAATTTCAGTTGATGATCCCTAGTTCTCGAGTTATGAAAAAGGAGTAAATAACACTTCCTTATTTACTTTCTCCTCACCAGTCATTTTATAGCCCTCTACCATATTTCCCCTTAGTCGGCTCTGCTCAAGGCTGAAAAGTCCCAGTCTTATTAATCTCTCTTCATATGGCAGCCATTCCATACCCCTAATAATTTTTGTTGTCCTTTTCTGAACCTTTTCCAATTTCAATACATCTTTTTTGAGATGGGGTGATCACATCTGCATACAATATTCAAGATGTGGACGTACCGTGGATTTATATAGAGGCAGTATGACATTTTCTGTCTTATTATCTATCCCTTTCTTAATGAGTTCCAACATTCTGTTTGCTTTTTTGACTGCTGCTGCACACTGAGTGGATGTTTTCAGAGAACTATCCACAATGACTCCAAGATCTTTTTCTTGAGTGGTAACAGCCAGCTTAGACTGCCACTATTTTGAATGTATAGTTGAGATTATGTTCTTCAATGTGCATTACTTTGCATTTATCAATACTGAATTTCTTCTGCCATTTTGTTGCCCAGTCACCCAGTTTTGAGAGATCCTTTTGTATCTCTTTGTAGTCTGACTGTGACTTAACTATCTTGAGCAATTTTGTATCATCTGCAAATTTTGCCACCTCACTGTTTAACCCTTTCTGCAGATCATTTATGAATATTCTGAATAGGACCAACTGGTCCCAGAACAGATCTGTGGGGGATACCACTATTTACCTCTCTCCATTCTGAAAACTGACCATTTATTCCTACCCTTTGTCTCCTATCTCATAACCAGTTACCAGAGAGGATATTCCCTCTTATCCCTTGACAGCTTACTTTGCTTAAGAGCCTTTGGTGAGAGACCTTGTCAAAGGCTTTCTGAAAATCTAAGTATACTATATCCACTGGAACCCCGCTTGTTGACGTGTACAACTTATCTTTTCACCATTCCTATTTTTAACCCTAAAAGACCAGTTCAAGGAGTAGATATTAGCTTAGCACAGTAATTTATCAAATTTAGAATACAATGAGAATTTCAGTTCACTCATTTTAAATCTGCAGGTTTTTCAAGATAATGGGGGGCTTCAGTAAAGGGGAGGGAGGGAGAGAGAGAGAGACTACCACAATAAGACAAAAGCAGCATTGTTTTTCCAAGGCTTAGTCTTCAAACTTGTCTGATATCTAGCAGACCAAAATATAAATTTCCATTTTAACAAGCCCCCTTTTGGAGACAGAATTTAGACAAATTATTTCCAATTCTAGAAACCATCTTAGAAGGTTGCATGACATGGCTCAATTTAGAGAAGTGGTAACCTTAGGCTTGGTAACAGTTTTATGCTAGGAATAAACCACACAAATTGTATTAGTGGGTGAACTAAAATCTTTTTTTATTCAACAGGAATTCCATGTTTGGTTCACCTTTACCTTTATTAATCTAGTTTTTCAGAAAGTAAGATTTGAGAGGAAAGATTTCAACAAATCAATCTCCTAGTAAATGATCATGCCAGTTACAGACTATATTTTCAGTATGGAATTCCAAGGATTGCCAAAATAATTTTTTTTAACTACAACAACTGGAGAGATGAGAAAAGTACAATATCTGTTCTGCTATTAAAGCTCTTAAATAAAGAACCAGTGAAATGCATATAATTCCCAAGCAGAGACAACCACTTTCAGCAAAATCTCAAAACAGGAATACCACAGTGATTGGCCTTTGCTCCCATTAAGAATGGCTCCCAGTTAAAAGGATACTACTTTAATAGCATTAAAGATTATTCTGAAGAATTAATCAGCCAAGTGAGAGTTAAATTAAGAGAAGAGAAACCAAAGGTAACTAATGAACGGTGCTGAATATAACAGGGAGATGAAAGACAGAATTACAGGAGAACCTCAGAGTTACAAACACCAGAGTTATTAAGTGACTAGTCAACCACACACTTGGAACTGGAAGTACACAAATCAGGCAGCAGCAGACATGACCCCCCCCCCCCCAAAAGCTAGCCTCCTGTGTTGCAGTGCAAGAGGTAGTCAAAAGAGAGGGGATCGAGACCAGCAGGAGTAAGATTGAGCGTTGTTGCACCTGTAGGAGAAAAGCTTCCACCTGGCCAGGTACGTTGACCAGGTGGAGGCCCTGCTATCTGTAGTAGTAACGTAGCGGTCACACCATGAGTGAAGAGACTGCATCCTGGCGGCGAAGTAGCCCGCAGTCCTGAGGCAATGAGGTCTGGGTGGAGTGGCAGGGTAATTGGGTAGGCTATTGACAGGCCGAGCAACGTGTCATATCAGCGCTGCCTCGACGACAGCTGGAAGTGACATGATGATGCAGGCCTGCCCCTGCGAAGTCTGAGCAGGCCCAATGAACTGGGGAACGGTGGGAAGGCATAAGAAGCGTTGGCCCTTCCACGGCATGAGGACAGCGTCCGAGATCGGTCCCGGAGAGACACCTTGCGAGGAGCAGAACCTTGGTCATTCCGTGTTCTCGTGGTAACGAACAGGCCCTATGTGGGAAACATCCCACTGCTGGCAACAGAATGCATGACGTCAGGCAGGGCGAGCACTCATGAGACAGGAAAGACCTGCTGAGTCAAAGCACCGAGGAGAAAAGATGCTACCACAGATTTTTCGAGTGGGCTATGCAAAGGTCCCAGAACGGATGGCTCCTCTGACCAAAGGAGGAGGACCATGTCCCTCCCAGGTTGTTTATGCAGGACATGGCCGTTGTGCTGGCTGTAAACACTGAGACTCTCTTACTGCCTCGCAGCTGCTGCTGAACCCTTCTTACTGAGGTGAGCACACCTGAGTCGAGAGATGACGTATCCGTCGTCAGGGACAGTGAGGGCTGTGGCGGATAGAGCGGCTCCCTCACCACACCCAGGGAGAAGTTAGCCACAGTGTAGGGAGCCTAGGGCGCGAGGGAATGGTGACTATCGTGACCATTGGGCCCCGTCCGCGCGGTACGCCGATTGAAGCCAAACTGGAGAAGACAGAGGTAGAGCGTATACGTGTTGGTTACACTAGCAGGCAGCCATGGAACCTGGGAAGCCCAGACAAGGGCGAGCCAGGTCGTCGGGAAAGTTGTCAGACCTCGGATGATCGGTGCCATCGCCTGAAACCATGGCTGTGGTAAGCGGATCGGAGTCCAGGAGCCCCTAGGAAGTCTAACCTCTGCGTGGGAACCAGAGTGGATGTTTCCATAGTGATCATCAGGCCTAGACATGTGAATAGGTCCCTGACTGACAGCCCACAAGCCGATGGACTTGCGTCGGTGAGTTACCTCAGATAAGCCAATTCGTCCAATGCAGAAAATGCCATGCAAGTCGACGGGAGGTGGTTGGCGACACGGCCACACACTAGGTTAATGCCTGCGGGGCTGTAGAAAGGCAAAACAGCAGGACCGTAAACTGGAAGTACGATGGTTGGCTAGAAAGTGGAGGTATCTCTGTGCGGATGGAGATGGCAATGTGAAGTACGCGTCTTTCATATCAAGGTGCATAAAAGTCTCCAGGATCTAAGGACAGGATAAGGTTCCCAGGGATACCATGTGGAACTCTAACTATCAAAACTGGTTGAGTCCTCGTAGGTCTAGGATAGGTCTGAGACCTCCATACAAGTGGCGGGTGACGGAATAAGGGAAGTAAGTGCCCCGTTCATCATCACGTGTGCACCTCGTGTAAAAGGAATTGCGCCCCGAGAGGAGTCCCTGAAGAGGGACAGGGTTGGACAAAGTGGAGGGGTACTCACACTCCACCATGTGTAGGGAACAAGCGAACTGAAGTTAACTGGGACCAGCCAAGAGGCAGTAGGAGTGGGATCCCGCTTGTAACCAGTAACGCAGCCCGCGGCGCACCTTTGAAGTTCTATCTGTGGCTAGCACAGAGTGCGGCCGTGTGGCTGGGACGGAAAGGCCTGCAGTGGTCGTCGGCGTACGCACGCCCAGAGAGAGCGCATTAGGACCTGTTGCCCTTCAGGCTTGCAGCCTGGGTTGATTTCCCTGCAAAGAGGCCTTTACCACAAATGGTAAGTCGTGACAGGCCGGAAGTTTGAAACCTGAAGCCAGGAGATGCTCCTCATGGTAACGAGGCCTGGAGAGAAGCTCTGGCCGCCTTTTCTCTTCCTCCAAGAGGGCAGTGAACTCTTGGCGGGAAACTTGATGGAGAAGCTCCATAACTTATCCACCGTAATTCAGTGCTATGATTATAAGGCTAAGCAGGGCTATTGATTTGACACGCAGGGCTATAGGACCCTTGCAAAAGCACCTTGCGGCCGAGTAGGGTCATTCGCCTACCCCTTTGATTCGGGGCTGGCGCTGTGGCCATCGCGTTCCCTTTTTCTCAAACCAACTGAATGACTAGTGAGCAGGGAGGAGGATGGAGAAGCAATTAGTTGTACCCTCCATAGAGCATCGGTACGCCTGGATGGCCCGAATAAACAGGTCGGGCCCCTCTAGTGGGGCAACCGCTGACAGAATGTGCACTACCGGGTCCCCTACCTCCGGAGCTCCTGCCCTGGAGGTCACATTGAGTGCTACCTTCCATAGGAGGTCTGATTGGGCTCTCAATGTTGGTAGGCACAACTGAATCGCGGTCCTGAGCATAAGAGCTGTACGCGTGGGAAACGACCTGATGCACGCCCGGAGGCATGGAGGTGCTGAAAACCATGGGCAGAGTCTGACTCTACCCAGACCTTGCCCAGCTCGGGCACCTGGGACCGGTACCGAAGGCGCAGTGGTACCTGAACGAGATCCGGACCTGAGACCAGAGCGGTGCCGGGAGGTCACGAGATCTCGAGGTTGGGAGCGGCTGCGGGAGCCACAGTGCCCATAGCGGTGCTGGGAGCCAGAACAGTTGCCAGGAGATTATCGGGTTGGTGAATGGACAGCCGCCTATACAGCGAGTGAGAACCGTGAGCCGAGGATAACAGCATCGGAATTGTAAGAGGCGTCGGGAGTGGGAGCGCCGACGGGACTTGGAGTGTCTGTGGGACCGGTGATCATGAACGGTGCCACTCTACTGCGCTGACCAGAGATGGTCGATCAAGGTGGCTTGCCAAGAGACTATATTACCCCGCACCGACGGTGCCGGGGGTTCAGGCAGAAAAAATCTGTCAGGGCAATGAGATCCCTCGCCGTTGGAAATGTCTCCGGCGTGGAGGGAACAGTAAGCTCGACCACAGTGCGTACCGGGGAGCTGTCAGGCACCGGATTCGACGGCCCTTGTGGGACCTGGGATCTACGGTGCTGACATCGCCAGTGCCTAAAGCAGTGTCGGTCCGGGCGATCCGGCTTAGACAGCCTGTCTGTCGGCGGTGCTGTTCGCACGGGAAGAAGAGGCAGGGAGCTCTGACGACGCGGTGTGCGCCGGGGAGCAGGCAGGCATCTGGATTCGACGGCCTTATGGGACAGGATAGAGTGTGCAACGATGGGCAGTTGTTAGGCTATGTGGCCTCATTGCGCCGCGGCAGGTGTCTTAGATGAACTCCCTGGCTGCGGTGCGTTGGCACGGAAGCAGCAGGAGCGGAGGCAACCCACAGGGCGCGTGCGGGGAGCGGTCCAAGGCACTGTATCGACGGCCCTTTGCGGGACCGGGATCGACGTGCCGGGTGTTCGGTGCCCGCGGCAGGTGTCG
The DNA here is from genome assembly GCF_003597395.2 of Chelonoidis abingdonii. NCBI lineage: Eukaryota > Metazoa > Chordata > Testudines > Testudinidae > Chelonoidis > Chelonoidis abingdonii. The sequence continues at coordinate 56,543,721 of NC_133777.1, forward strand.
GTGCCGGGCAATCCAATACTTAGATGAGCTCTCTGGCTGCGGTGCCGGTTGGCACAGTGAAGCAGCAGGAGAAGGAGGCTCAACAACGGCGAATGCCGGGGAAGCAGGCAGGCACTGGAATCAACCACCGGCCGGGACTGGAATCCAACAGTGCCGGTGTCCTCAGTGTCTCTCGCGGGTGTTGGTGCCAGCGAGGATCCGACTGAAATGAGCTTCTGGGCTGGCGGTGCAGTGGGCACAGAACAGGCAGCAGGAGCCGGGAGACCGCAACGCACGGCGCGTGTCGGGGAGCTGTCAGGCACTGAGGTGAAGAGTCGTGGGCTCTCCCAAACCTCAGAGAGAGGGAGCGGATGCCGCGATCGACTTCGGTGCGCAGTAATGGGGTGCGGAGGGCATGGCGCCGAGAGGCACTTCTGTCCCCGAGTAGCCAGCGCTGGTGCAGAAGCGGAGGGGAAATGAAGTGCGCTCCGTTTTGTTCCGGCTTAAACGCCGTGCAATGGGCACTTAGCTGTGAAATGCCAGTCCCCCGAAGGCACCGTAACAGAGCGTCGTTGGCATCTCCTGTCACGCAACGGTCTGAGGTAAGCACAGTCTAAGAACCGGTGAGCGGGCATAGGGCTCCGGCACTGGTGGCGGGGAAGGGCCTACTCCCCGAACCCCGCTAACTATTAAAACTAACTATGCTAGTAAGAAAAACGCATAAGTATATACAAATAAGGATTAGACTAAACTATAAACAAACAAGAACTCGAGTACCTGGGAAGCGGAGGTCAGCTAAGCTGCGCTCCACTGTTCCAGACGACCCGCACAGTGCGTAAGAAGGACTGAAGGTGTCC
>NC_133777.1:56544581-56606667 GCF_003597395.2 Chelonoidis abingdonii
ATCACAAAACCAGTTTCTCTTTCTATTATAAGCAGCAGCTGATATTCAGACTCACATCTCAACTAATTGTTACTAAAGACCCCCAGCAAAAACTGCGAAAAAAGCATCTCAACTGAGCCATGGGCTCCACTGATCATCGCCTCCTCTCTCAACTCTTCCCGTCCACCAGTGCTCCTGCATGGTGGGGAAGGAGGGGGGAGCGGATGGGGGTTGCTTCAAGGGAAGGGTGGAAAGAGGCAGGGAGAGGAAGGGCAAGGGTGGAGCAGGGATTGAGGCCTGCTGGAAAGGGCCAGGATGAGAAGGGACTTGGAGGGTCCCAGCAAACTTATAATGAAATTGGGGTCCTTAGGTTACTAAAGTTGCGACAACCGCTGTTGGTAACAGAAACTAAAAGATTGGCCATACTGCTTTGCTGTAGCCACATCTGGGATTTATAATGCTAAATCTTCGCTTAATAAATTTAAAGCTAGAACGCCAATGCTGGGTCAGATCAAGGTCCACTAGGCCCGAGTATTCTGATTTTCCCCAGTGCCAATACCAGGTGCTCCAGAAGGTAACAGAACAGGTAATCACCAAGTTGATCCAGCCCTATGCCCTTCCCAATTTCGCAACAGAGGCTAGGGACACCATTCCTGCCATTCTTGGTTTAACCAGCATTAACTTATCTATCCTCCTAACTTAACCTAATTCTTTTTGAGCCTGTTATAGTCTTGGCCTTCAAAACATCCTCTGACAAGAAGTTCACGGGTCATTTGTGTGTTGTGTGAAATATACTTCCTTTGTTTTAAACCTGCTGCTATTAATTTAGTGCTGACCCTAGGTTCTCGGTTTATGAAAAAGAGTAAATAAACACTCTTATTCTTTCTCCTTCACCAGTTCATTTTTATAAGCCTCTACCATATTCCCCTAGTCGGCTCTGCTCAGGCTGAAAAGTCCAGTCTTATTATCTCTCTTCATATGGCAGGCCTTCCATACCCTAATAATTTTTGTTGTCCTTTTCTGAACCGTTTTACCAATTTCAATACATCTTTTTTGAGATGGGATGTGATCACATCTGCTACAATATTCAAGATGTGGACGTACCGTGGATTTATATAGAGGCAGTATGAATTTTCATGTTTCATTATCTATTCCCTGTTCTTATGAGTTCCAACATTCTGTGCTTTTTTGCTGCTGCTGCACACTGAGTGGACTGTTTTCAGAGAACTATCCACAATGACTCCAAGATTCTTTTTCTTGAGTGGTAACAGCCAGCTTAGACTGCCACTATTTTGAATGTATAGTTGAGCTTATGTTCTTCAATTGTGCATTTACTTTGCATTTATCAATAAATTTCTTCTGCAATTTTGTTGCCCAGTCACCCAGTTTTGAGAGTCCTTTTGTATCTCTTTGTAGTCGACTGTGGACTTACTATCTTGAGCAATTTTGGATCTCTCAATGTTTTGCACCTCACTGTTTAACCCTTTCTGCAGCATCATTTTATGAATATTCTGAATAGGACAACTGGTCCCAGAACAGATCTGTGGGGGATACCACTATTTACCTCTCTCCATTCTGAAAACTGACCATTTATTCCTAAAAAACCCACCCCCACTTTGTCTCCTATCTCATAACCAGTTACCAGAGAGGATATTTCCCTCTTATCCCTGACAGCTTACTTTGCTTAAGAGCCTTTGGTTGAGTGAACTTGTCAAGGGCTTCTGAAATCTAAGTATACATATCCACTTGGAACCCGCTTGTGACGTTGTACAACTTATCTTTCACATCCTATTTTTAAACCCTAAAGACCAGTTCAAGGGAGAAGTATTGCTTAGCACAGTTAATTTATCAATTTAGAATACAATGAGATTTCAAGTTCACTCATTTTAAAATCTGCAGGTTTTCAAGATAATGGGGGGCTTCTGTAAAGGGGGGAGGGAGAGAACGAGAGAGCACACCACAATAAGACAAAGCGCATTGTTTTTCAAGGGCTTGTTCACCTTGTCTGATATCTAGCAGACCAAAATATATTTCCATTTAACAGCCCCTTTGGAGGACAGAACTTATAGACAAATTATTTCATTCTAGAAAAACCATCTTAGGAGTTGCATGACATGGCTCAATTTAGAGAGTGGTACCTTAGGCTGGTAACAGTTTTATGCTAGGAATAACCACACAAATTGTATTGTGGGTGAACTAAAATCTTTTTTTATTCAACAGGAATTCCATGTTTGGTTCACCTTTACCTTTATTAATCTAGTTTTTCAGAAAGTAAGATTTGGGAGAAAGATTTCAAACACATCAATCTCCTAGTAAATGATCATGCCATTACAGCTATCTTTTCAGTATGGAATTCCAAGGGATTTGCCAAAATAATTTTTTTTAACTACAACACTGGAGAGATGAGAAAGTTACAATATCTGTTCTGTATTAAAGCTCTTAAATAATAAGAACCAGTGAAATGCATATAATTTCCAAGCAGAGACAATCACTTTCAGCAAAAAATCTCAAACAGGTAATACCACAGTGATTGGCCTTTGCTCCCATTAAGAATGGCTCCCAGTTAAAAGATACTACTTTAATAGCATTAAAGATTATTCTGAAGAATATAATCAGCCAAGTGAGAGTATAAATTAAGAGAAGCGAACCAAAGGTAAAAAAAGCTAATGACGTGCTTGAATATACAGGGAGATCGAAAACGAATTACACGGAGAACCTCAGAGTTACAAACACCAGATATTAAGTGAACTAGATCAACCACCCACTTGGAACTGGAAGTACCAATCAGGAGCAGCAGACCATGACCCCCCCCCCAAAAAAGGGGACGGGGAGGAGGGAGCAAAGACGTAGAGTGGATAAAAATCAATGAGTTGGAGCGGTTTTTAAAGAAATTTAAAAATTCAGTTTATTAAATCGGATTTTTTTTTTGATAAAAAGGCTATCTAAAGAGTTAGGCTTAATATAAGATACATTATAGCTCAAAGATATTCATCATGTAAAGGGATTATAAATTCTATATTTATGAGACATATATTCATGTATGTTTAAGAAAGCTTGTGTACATAGTTCCAAATAGTTCAGTATTAGGACCCAAATTTATGGGGATTCCACGGGCTCAGTATAGATTATTTAGGTTATCTTCTATCTACCCATAGGGACTCAGTGTTTGAGTCATGAAGATACCATCAGAGATGTTAGATTTGCAGTTCTCATACTGAGATTTGTGTTTCCAGATGGTAACTGCTTGTTAATGGCAAAATGTTTTAATAAATTAACAATATAGAGTGAGAATAACAGCCTCAACTCTATCTGCCTCTTCTGCAAATTTTGTGTACACAGTCATCCTTACTTCTTAAAAGTTGTTAAATTTTCACAAAAGTTCATTGAATTAGGAAGGGGATAGTGGAGGTGGAATAGATGTGGCAAGGAGAAGAATGTGCAGAAGCAGGACATATGCTTGTTTGTGAATATACATGATTGTTGTTGAAAGAAAAAAAATCCCACAATTACTAATGTTGTTTTAGTTTAAACGAACAATTTAAATGTCTGCTTGTAATGTCTCCCAATACAGCATTGGAAGAAAAATCTCCAAATATTAACGAGTTACTTGTTGAATTGGAGTATTTATTAAAGTCATTGGAGGTGAACTACTGCTTCAATTTACCTTTGGTAAATGAAAACACCAAATCAATTATTCCATTTTCTTATTATAGCTGGTAAAACTATCTGAAAAATCTTCAAAATAAATCCACTTTAAAAAGGTATAGTGTGTACCTTCTACAAATAACCTACATCTCTACCCTATGTGAAGAAATTATTAGTTAGTAACAAACCAACAGATGTCTTTAATGGTGACAATCCATGATTAAAGAGTCTTTCCTGACTAGAGATTTAATTATTTAAAATCAAATTTATTTAATTCAAATCCACCCTTTGAAATACTGTACAACTACTAAAAAAATAAAAAGGAAAGGAGCATTTTTCTTCTGCATTGCTAAGTTTCAAAAAGCTGTTAAATTCAATGTTTGGTTATGATTTTTTTTAAAAGACCACACCATTCAGTTTGTTCAAGTTACAAATTTTCAGAGTTACAAATAAAAGGACGGTTACTTACCTTTTGTAAACTGTTGTCTTCGAGAGTGTTGCTCATGCCATTTCCAGTTGAGGTGTGGCGGCCGCGGCACGTTGTCGGAAGATTTTTATACCCTAGCAACAGCTCGGTGGTGCAGGGCCCCCTGAGTGCGCCGCTATTGGGCCGGATAATACCTGCCGGACCTAGCCGCTTCAGTTCCTTCTTGCCAGCTACTCCGACGTGGGGAGGAGGCGGGTGTGAATGGACATGAGCACCATCTCGAAGAACAACAGTTACAAGGTGAGTAAGTTTTTCTTCTTCGAGTTGCTCTCATTCCATTCATTAGGTGATTTCCCAAGGTTTATGTAGGCGTGGTCGGAAGTGAAATATTTGGCAGATGCGAACTGCTGAGCCAAAGGCTGCAGTATCCGTGGTGTTGAACCAGAGCATAATGCGAGAAGGATGACCGAGACCATGGAGCTGCGCGATGGATCTCGTGGGAGGTACACGAGTCAGGGTTGCAGGCTTCATCATTGAAGCCTACGCCCTGTAAATGCATGGTGAATGTGGCTCTGGGGAAATGTGAGCCAAATCATAACAAGTGCGGGTGCACGCAGCACCCAAGATTGAGTCCTTGAGAGGAAACAAGTAGGTCTCTTTTCTTGGCCAGCTATGCGCCGAGAGTTGGCGAGTTACAAAATGGTTATTGTCCGCTCGACATAAATGCGAGGCTCCACAGACGTCCAGGGAAGGGTGCAATTGTTGTCCATGGTGAGTGTGGTGAACATGAAAGGCTGAACCACCTTTAGGGAGGAAGCAGATGTTGGTTCTAACATTGCACTGGTTTTTTTTGAACAGATGTATGGCAGAACCACATAAGAGCCCTGAGCTCCAAGATCGTCTGGCCGACGTACGGCTTTACTGGGGAAAGCTGTCTTCCAGACAGGTATAACAGTGGCCGGTCGCTACGGTCGAATGGAATGACATAAGTCTGGTTAGAACCAGGTTGAGGTCCAGGTTGGGGCTGGACGGCGTACCTAAGGGTGTATGCGCTGCAAGCCTGAGGAACTCGAACCATAAAGTTGAGAACACAGACGACCACCTATAGCCTGGAAGGAAGGTAGAGATTGGCTGGCCAAGTGTACACTTGGCGATGACACCCTAGGCCCTGTGTTGCAGTGCAGAGGTAGTCTCAAAAAGAGGGGATCGAGACACCAGCAGGAGTATAGATGTTGAGGTGTTGCTCACTGTAGGAGAAAGCTTCCACCCTGGCCAGGTACGTTGACCAGGTGGGACAGGCACCTGCTATCGTCGTAGTAGTAACGTAGCGGTCACACCATGAGCTGAAGAGACTGCATCCTGGCGGCGACAGTAGCCCAGTCCTGAGTGCAATGAGGTCTGGGTGGAGTGGCAGGGTAATTGGGTAGGCTGATTCGACGTAGGTCCTGAGCTAATCGTGTTCAATATCATCGGCTGCCTTTGCTTCGACGACAGCTGGAGTGACAGAGATGATGCAGCCTGGCCCCTTGCGAAGTCTGAGCAGGAGCCCAATGAACTGGGACGGTGGGGAAGGCATAAAGCGTTGGCCTTTCCACGGCTTGAGGACAGCGGTCCGAGATCGTCCAGGAAGAGACACTTGCGGAGGAGCCAGAACCTTGTGGTCTTCCGTGTTCCGTGGTAATCTGAACGCAGGTCCCATATGTCGCGGAAACATCCCACTGCTGCTAAGCAGATATGCGATGACGTCAGCAGGGCGAGTCACTCTCATGGAGACACGGAAGACCTGTTGAGTCAAAGTCACCGTACGAGGATGAAAAGATGCTACACAGATTTTCGAGTGGGCTATGCAAGTGTCTGCCGAGTACGGATGCGCTCCATGACCAAAGGAGGGGACCTGTCCCTCCCAGGTTTGTTTTATTGCAGGACATGCGCTCGTTTTGTTGGCTCTGTAACACTGAGACGTCTATTCTGCCCTCGCAGCTTGTTGCTGAACCTTATTTGAGGTGAGTTCACCTGAGTCCGAGAAGATGATCTGTATCGTCTCAACAGTGAGGGCGTGGCATACGTCCTCCACAGGGATGCGGGATGCGACTGACTCACTCTACAGAAGAAGTTATCCGATTAGGGCAGCTCTAGGTGCGAGGGAATGGTGACTATGCCGTTGACCATCTGGGGCCCCGTCCACGCGCGGTTACGGCCTGATATGGAAAACAAAGTCCCCAAACACTTGGGAGAAGACAGAGGTAGCGATACCTCAGTTTGTTACAAACTAGCCGACAGCATTGGACCTGGGAGACCCATGACAAGGGCGAGCCACATGGTCAGTCGGTGAATCGGTTGGTTCAGACCTCGCGATGATCGGTGCCATCGCTGAAACCCCGGCTGGTGGTAAGCGGATCGGACGTCCCAGGCAGCCCCTAGGAAGTGCTAACCTCTGTGGTGGGATTACCAAGTGGCATTTTCCATAGTGCATATCAGGCCTATGACATGTGAATAGGCCCTGAGTGAGCCCACACTGCCGATAGGACTTGCGTCGTGTGAGTTCCTCAGGATAAGGCCAATCGTCCAATGCAAGAAAATGCACATGCAAGTCGACGGAGCAGTGGTGGCGACTACGGCACACACTAGGTTAAATGCCTGCGGGGCTTGTAGAAGGCAAACAGGCAGGACCGGTAAACTGGAAGTTACGATGTTGGCTAGAAAGTGGAGGTATCCATGATGCGGATGGAGATTGGCAATGTGAAGTACGCGTCTTTCATTCAGGTGCATAAAAGTCTCAGATCTAAGGCAGGAAATGGTTTCCCAGGATACCATAGTGGAACTTCAACCTATCTAAAACTTGGTTCTGAGTCCTCGTAGGTCAAGGATAGTCTGAGACCTCCATACAAGTCGGGGATTACGGAATAAGGAAGTAAGTGCCCGTTCATCTCATCAGCGTGTGCCAACCTCGTGTAAAGGAATTGCGCCCCGAGAGGAGTCCCTGAAGAGGGGACAGGGTTGGAAACAAAGGGAGGTGTACTCACACTCCACCATGTGTAGGGAACAAGCGAACTGAAGTTAACTGGACCTAAGCCAAGAGGCAGTAAGGAGTGGGATCTCCGCTTGTATACCAGTTAACGCAGCCGGCCAGGCGCACCTGTTGAAGTTCTATCTGTGGTAGCACAGAGTGCGGCCGTGTGGCTGGGGACGGAAAGCCTGCAGTGGTGCGCGTACGCACGCCCAGAGAGAGCCATTAGGACCTGTTGCCTTCAGGCTTGGGCAGCCTGGGTTGATTTCCCTGCCAAGAAGGCTCTTTACATCACAATGTAAGTCGTGACAGGCCGGAAGTTTGAACCTGAAGCCAGGAAGATGCTCCTCTGGTACGAGGCTTGGAGAGGTAAGCTCTGGCCGCCTTTTCTCTTCCTCCAAAGGGCGAGTGGAATCTTGGCGGAAACTGGATGGAAAGCTCCATAACTTTATCCACCGTAATTTCAGGTTGCCTATGATTATAGGGGCTAAGCAGGGCTGATTGATTTGACGACGCCAGGGCTATAGGACCTTGCAAATGCACCTGCGGCCGAGTTAGGGTCATTCGCCTAGCCCCTTTGATTTCGGGGCTGGGCCTGTATGGCCATGCCGTTCCCTTTTTCTCAACCAACTGAATGATAGTGAGCAGGGAGGAGGATGGAGAGACAATAGTTTGTTACCCTCCATAGAGCATCGGTATTCGCCTTGATGGCCCGAATAAAAACAGGTCGGGCCCCTCTTAGTGGGGCAACCGCTGGACGAATGTGCACTACCGGTCCCCTACCTCCGGAACTCCTGCCCTGGGAGGTCCACATTGAGTGCTACCTTCCATAGGAGGTCTTGATGGGCTCTCAAGTTGTTGGTAGGCACAACTGAATCGCGGTCCTGAGCATAAGAGTGTACGCGTGGGAACAACTGATGCACGCCCGGATGGCATGGAGGTGCTGAAAACCATGGCAGAGTCTGGAACTCTACCAGACCTTGGGCCCAGTCTCGGCACCTGGACCGTGACGGGCTCGGGCAGTGATCATCTCGAGTGTCCACTGGAACGAGATCGCGTGACTCGCACGCAGACTCTGACAGCAAAGATTGCTCGCGCCGCAGTGTCGAACCGCAGTACTACTCTGGAGGGATTGGGAGGGCTGCGGGAGCAACAGTCCCATATCGGTGCTGGCGAGCCAAGAAAGGCGTCTCTTGAGATTATATCGGTTGGTTGATATGCACTATCCAGACCTCGATTCAGCAGTTGATGGAGCCTCTATGTTGCCTGACAAAGCCATCGCTAACCTGCATCCGGCATTTTAGATAGGAGCGTCGTGTTATGTGTTGGTGGCCTCTGCCTGTCGGTAGGCTGGCGTGCCTGTTGGTAACCGTGGGACATCTGATCCGTGGCTCGCCTTCACTCTACTCGCGTCTGACAGAGGAGAAAGCTGGTCGTATCAAGGTGGCATTATGTCCAAGAGACTTTTATGGATCAGTGTGCTCGCCACAGAGACGCAAGGCTGCCGGGAGTTTCCAGTGCGAGTAAGACCATACTCATGGATCGAGCTACGGTGAGAATACTGGCCTCGGCACGTTTGCGCAAATGTTTTCCGGTCGTGTTGGCTGGGAACAGTTACAAGCGCATTCGACCACAGTGCCGTTGACCTCAGAGAGCTGTCAGGCGAACGGTGATATCGTGATGGGGCCTTGGTGGGACTCCAGTGGAGATAGCGTGACTATGTTCGACATTCGGGCAGATGCCTGACAGCAGGGTGTCCTACGAGTGCGGTGCATGTCGTCGGGCTGGTAGACAGGCTGTGTCCTCGTGTCTGCCCAGGTGCTCGTTCTCGCTCAAGCGGAAAAGAAGTAGCGGCCCTAGGGGGAAGCTTCGGACTCAGCTCGATGGTCGCACCGCAGGCGACACAGAGATCGGCGCACTTGGATAGATTTCTCTACGAGACGGTGTATAGGAGAACCCAGCGCTCGCATTCAGGTCAGCCGATAAAGCATTGGTAGCTCTGGCTTGCTTGGCTGATATGCTGATCTGGTAGACTTTAGAGATTGGAGAACTCCCTGGGCTGCAGGCGGTGGTGCCGTTGCACGGAAGCAGCAGGAGCAGGAGGCCTCAACCACGAGCGCGGTGCGGGACGCGGCACAGCATGGATCATCAGAGGCCCCATTGCGGTGACTCGGGATGGCCAGGATAATCGTGTCGCCCGTAAGGCTGGGCTTGGTCTCAGGCCCTGAGCTACAGATGCTCGGTGTCTCTCACGCGCTGGCGGTGTGCCTTCCTTAATGTCTGCAGAACAGTTACGATATGGACAGCTCTCTGGCACATGCGGGTTCGCAACATCGTCTTTCAGCGCCTAGCAGACGACTCTACTCACGAGAAAGTGGGCGTTTCTGGCATATCACGTGGTGAACAGGTGAGCGTGGCGTTGCTGGTGGCAACCTCGTTATATCACACAGGATCCACCACGGCTCTCTTGCTCGCGGCTTCAGGTACTGAGGATATTCTATGAACAGTGATGCTTGCGTGTGTTTGTTGCACTCTCCGAATGGTCTTGCGCTATCTTGTGCCCTGCAGATCGGCGCTGACTGTACTCTGTACTTCAGCGGTGATGTGGTGGGCGATTGCCTTCCACCCGGCGTAACTCTGACCTCGAAAGAAGGAGCTTCTCTGGTCTGCGAGTCGCTCAGTTGCACAGAAGCAGCAGGGCCGGAGCTCAAACCACGTCGCGGGTGTCGGGAGCTGTCATTGCACTGGTAGGAAGAGTTTGTGTCTTCGCAACCTCAGAGAGAGGGAGCGGGTGCCGGAGTCGACTTTCGCGTTGCCATTTACAATGGGGCTCAGCTCTCGTGTTGCCGGAGGGGTCCTCATAGGGCAGGTCGGCAGAGGATGGCCCTCTCTGGTTCTTGCCCGCAGCGACTAGCAGGACCACGGCTTTTTGTGTCAGAGATGAGCGGAGTGGTGGTAATTGTGGAAAGTGCTGCCGCTCCGTGGTTCTCAGTTCAGTGAGCTCTTCGCCTGCAAATGGGCACTTAGCTGTTGAAATCAGGTGCCCCCCGAGGCACCGGATACAAACGGTGTCGTCAGTTGCTCCGTAGTCAGACACGGTCTGGAGGTGTCCAGCACAGTTTTAAGAACCGGGTAGAAGCCCGGGATTGGGCTCCCTTTTGAGGCACTGGTGTGCGCGGTAGCGCGCGAGGCTACGCTCCCGAAACTCGGCCGTCAATGACCTTATTCCTCCTATCCTAAACTCTGCTACGTTGTGAGGATGTAGAGCAGACTTATAAGTACTTTTTGAAACATAATACTATGAAGTATGTTAACTATATAACAGCAGAACTTACGGTCCCTAGGGGAAGCGGAAGCGTCAGCTAAGCTGCGCTCCACTGATCCAACGACCGACACGGATCGGTAAGAAGGAACTGAAGGGCCGGGTCGGCTGGGTCGGCAGGGGTATATATCCGGCACCATAGCGGCGCCACTCCAGGGTGCGCCCTGCCAATCCACCGAGCGTTGCTAGGGTAAAAATCTTCCGACGAACGTGCACGCGGCACGCACACACCTAACTGGAATGGATATGAGCAAGCACTCGAAGAAGAACCTCTATTCCCAAGGGGTTCATAACTGAGCTTCCACTATACTCCTTTGGTTTACTTAGGAAGTTAGTAGTTGTTTTACAGCAGAGAGCATAAACTAGTTTGGAATCGGAAAATAAAGGCTGAAGATGAAGAAAAGAGAAACAGGACAAAGTTAATTGAATGTGATAACACCAGAATTTGGAAGGAAAAAATTGTAGAATATAAATTTTAAAAATAGGTGGGACTGAGAGGTTCCCCCCCGCTCTCAGAATGGAGATACAAATGTGTGCTTGGAGGCTGAGGGAAAACAGGGGAGGAGTGAGTTAGCCAACAAGAAATTTAAGGGGACGGATCAAAAGAACAAGAAAAGGGAGACCTCAGAATAAAGGGCAGTGTGGAGAAGGGTCTTCGTTTTAAACTGTCTAGATACTTGGCAAAGGGAAGAGAAGGTTACATCTCATTCAGGTAAAAGGACTAGCTTATTGTCACTAACAAAGCTTGGTTTTGTTTTGCTAAAGTTCTTAATAATGAAAATAAGCTCAAGGTTATCTGGCTTCCCAAACTCATGTTTTGTTTTGTTTTTTATTTAATCTGATTTAATAAGGCCGTTAGTGTTCAATGATGACCTCTCTCTACATAGCATGCTTTCAGTCACAAGTACTGTTTTACAGGAAGTTCACATGCATATTTTTACTGTATTTAAAATATTTACTTCCTATCTTAAGGGGAGAACCAAAAATAGCAAATACAAAGGAAAAACCCCAAAGTCAGCCAACAGGTTGACTGAAAACTGAGCAAACAAAATGAAATTGTATGAAAGTTACCACTAACTGTTCACAAACCTTATCACGACCATTTCTCAAGATTAAAAAAAAAAAAGTGTTAACATCAAAGTAGGGGAGCACAGTTTGTTTCTACCAGTATGACAAGTCAAAATATAACCCAGCAACTGACAGGGATATGAAAAACCTCACTCCCGAGAGACGTAGCTAAGCTGACCAAAACCACAGTGTAGACAAAGCTAGGTCAACAAAACAATTCTTCCATGACAATGAAGTTAACTTTTTAACGAGGCTCTCACAGCTGGGTGTAAGTCGAGCTGTCATTGGGAAAAATAACCCTAGCGGTGGAGCGCATGTGGTACTGTGGTGGACCAGGAACATGTGAGGAATGTGGAAGGGCAGTTTGGGATGGGCATGGAAGGCAGTTCTGAATGGGTTGCAGGGGGAGGTGAGCATAGATGTGTTCTTCCTGCAGTGCAATCAGGGACCTCACTATGTCAGCGTGGTCCTTGAGCAGCTGTATCATCTGCTCCTGCCCATTTCCTCTCCTGACTATCCATTCTCAGTTTATCATTGATAGCGAGCACAGAGCTTGGAAAAAGGTTATCAGCATGATCAGATGATCATAGCATCTCTCTGACTAGGTCTTCCCTGCTCCACTTCATTTGTCTCATCATTAGAGCTGCTCAGCCACTGTGCAGGAGGAGACTCTCAAGGCCACATCTACAGAAGCTAAATAAACAACAGAAGCACTGTTGTGAGTGCACTCACAGCCTTGATTCATACAAATTACATAAACCACTTTCTCAATTTCCCTTGGCATGCACACAGCATGGTGAGAGCCCTAGCCATGGTGAGTTGGGCATGAGAGGGATGGGGTAAGATAGGACAAAGCATGGGGTGGGGGTGTCTCGTAATGATTCCCTGCTAGGCACCAAGGGACACTATTCTGAATATTGGGGCTATTTTCCATAGGCTGAGGTAACTGAGGATGCAAGGGTACAGCTCCTGCATGCGTGCAGCTGCAGACCAGGTCAATATGCTGCTAGCTTGTGTGCTGCTTTGGTCCCTGCAGATGTAATTGTTTATTGGCAAGGCAAAGTTTCCTTCCAAGGGGGAAAGAACGAGACAGCTATCACAAGGAGTCTTCAGCAAAGGATTGCAGAATACCTCCATGAAAGTTTCCTAAAGATTAGTATGGAGCATTCCTGGGAGATCCCAGTGTGCATCAACAATCTTTTCCGCAGGGCTACCTCTGTCTAGCTAGATAGGAGAATGAGAGGCAGATGTATGAAGTCGTAGGTTGACTATTTCTATCCCTCTCCTACCCTGGGCAGAAAAAAAAATAATAGCTCTACCTCATTTCTCCCTACAGTACTGAAGCATGAGTACTTCCCTCCCTTGCACCAGGTGCGCCAGAGTTAAAAATCAGCTCCTGGCTCTCCATGCCATCAGACAACCCTGCTGCCTGTCCCCCCATCTTCCTCCAACTCCACTTTGTCCTCTGCCCTCACTCCACTGGCTGCTGCCTCTAGCCCCACAAAAGTATCCATGAGACTCTCAGTGGTGGATGTGGGGTCACCTCCGGAGATTACATGCAGTTCCTTGTAGAGGTGGCATGTCTTTGGCAATGCACCAAACGGATGAATAGTCTCCCTTGCCTTCTGGGTGCTCGACCTACCTCTGCATCCAGCCCTGCACCAACTCCATCCCTTCTGTGAGTCCTTGCCCTTGCCTGTCCCCATTCCAACCCCTTCCCCAAAATCCCTTCCCCTATTCCACCCCCTCAATGCCCCTATTCTGACTCCTTCCCCAAATCTCCGCCCTGGCCCCATCTCCTCCCCTGAGCATGCTACGTTTCCGCTCTTCCCCCACCTCCCGGAGCAGCCAAGCAGCTGTTTGGCAGCTGCAAGGCGGGAAGTGCTGGCAGATGGGCGAGGGAGCAGGGACATGGCATGCTCAGGGGAGAAGAGCTTGGCTACCAGCAGGTGAAGCGTACCCACTAACTTTTCCAGCCCCAGAGCACCCACAGAGCTGGCGCCTACTTGCCTGCGTCAGCTCCTTGATTTTGGCATGGCACTTGTGTGCGCCTCTCATACCCCTTCAGCTCTACACCACAAGCAATCTGTCTGTAGCTATTAAAGTTCCTATGGCTGGAGTGGAGCTGCAACTACACAGCCTCCTCTCCCCACAGACCCAGCTGATCCAACAACTCCAACGTACTCCAAGAAGGAGCATTTTTGCAGGGAGTTCCCATGGTCAGCTGGAAAAATGCTATATGAGCTATCCATGCTGAGCAAACAGGAAGAAGAATTTCAAACATTCCCAGGGCTTTAAAGGGGGAGGGATGTATGCCTGTGTAACTGAACTCCACTGCCCAGCAGCCAAAGAGGTGACCACAACAGTCATGATTGGTATTGTAGGATACCTCTTGAAGGCCAATTAGGGTGACATAAGCAACGCAATTTCTATACTGACACCGTGTTGTTCCCACTTCACCACCTCTCCTCCAGGTGGTTTTATTATGTCAGCACAGCAAAAAAGAGTTAAAATGGCGGGAGGAACATTGCACTGTGTAGACATCCACTATTTAGTCAATAAAACTGCAGTGTAGACATAGCCTTAGAGTAGGGAGAAACAGGGCAGCTCTGAGAATTAAAGACTGGTGAAAAGACAGTAAAGTCAGCTATGAGCACGGAGCTTCCAGCCATCCCCTGCACAGCCACAGGGCAGCCATAACTATAATCCTCTTCTATCTACCCGTGGCTATGATCCCACTCAGTTTTTCCTCAGCCACTTCTTACTGGGTATGGGGAAACTCAACACCCTCAAGATCGGCGGAGCTGTAGTAAAGAGATACAGAATGAGTCTGTTTCCATTGCTAGATTAAAGGGCTGCTGGAAGGGGATTAGATATGGGCCTCACCAGCAGAAAGAAAAAAAGGAACAGAACTCAGGTCCAGGGTTACTGACTTTTGACCAGCCCAGAGCTCCCAAGCAGCAGTGGTGTCCACCTTGGAGCTAAACTAAAAAAACAAAAAACACGTTTTTTAAGGTGACCAGGGATGATCATCCTCATCATGACCCACTTTTCTAGAAGTGAGGCTAGCAGCTCCAAGTTTAGTATTTTAGTAGTTCTTCGATTTAATAGAAATATTTCAGTTACCAAGGTCTTCATAAATCAGATATTACAAAAAGATCAAGCATCAAGAACTGTGTAGAGTCCAAAACAAGTTAAACAAAATTCCCTACACCATCTTCCTGATACATTTTTGAGGTTGAATATTTTTAACGTCTTTTTTTAGTTCTTATGTAAAGAAACTATTTAAATCTCAACTAGACATTCTAGTTTAAGACATTCAAAAAAGCAATCAAGAGATACCTTTAAAACTAGTCACTTCAGCTAGCTCTGGAGATTTTTTTTTTTTTCCCCAAATTTGTCAACTGTTAATACATGCCTAAGATACTTTTTTAAAGCAAAACAGATCCCCTCAGCAACCTTAATCACATGGCATCCTCCCCTCCCACAACAGTATTAGTTAAAATACTCTCTCCAATAAGATGGAAAGTACTATGTCAAGGGTCCTGGAGTACCTTCTCAATTAAGTCTTCACAGTGTACATTTACCCACCTTTTTGGTATATAGGTCTCCACTAGGCTAAAAAACTATCAGAGCACAAATGAGAGAGGCTACATAACACAGCTCTATTTTAAAATATGCATAGTGCCTCTCCATAGCACTGAAATTTTCTATCAAGAATCATGTTTAAAACATGGCTCTCTAAGAGAAGGCTTAAACAGTTTGAAAATCTAGTATAGACAAGTGTATAGTTAGTGAAGACTAAAACATGGAATGGTCAGCTGACACAAGCAAGTATTAAAGAGACAAACTGCTCCTCTTTCCAGCGTATATTCTGATTCAGGCCTTGGCTACACTTGCAGGTGTGTAGTGCTGGGAGTTACAGCTGTCTTCGTACAGCTGTATAGGAAAAGCGCTGCAGTGTGACTACACTGACAGCTACCAGCGCTGCAGTGTGGCCACATTTGCTGCGCTGTTGGGAGTGGTGCATTATGGGCAGCTATCCCACAGAGCACCTCGTCCCATTTTGGTGCCGTGAGTTGTGGGAAGGGGGTGAAGGGTGCGGGTCATTCTGCTTCCTGTCCCAATGTCCCGTGATGCATCGCTTCACATCTCAGTAATCCCTGTTTTTCCATCCACGTTTGGCGCCATCTTCATTCTCTCAACGGTTTCTGTGCAGCGCGATTTCTGTGGGAAATGGAGCCCAAACTGCTGAGGAGTATGCTGATGAGTTCCACCAAGCAAATCACTTAGGCAGTTAGCTACTCCTATGATCCAAGTGATGAGGAAATCCCGACGATGATAGTGAGTCGCCTGATGCATATGACAACAAATTGTGCTGGCATCACGAATTCAGCACCGTGAACTCGCTTGGGCTGGGAAACAGCACTGAAGTGGTGGGAATCACATCGTCAGGAAGTCTGGGATGACTAGCAGTGGCTGCAAACTTTCGGATGAGAAAAGCCACTTTCATGGACTGTGGTGCTGAGCCGCACCCACCCTGCGGCGCAAGGACAGACGAAGATTGAGACTGCCCTGCCGGTGGAGAAGCGGATGCATTGCCATCTGGAAGCTGGCAACTCCAACAGCTACCCTCGCGGAACCATGGAGTGGGAAGTCGACCGTTGGGATCATTATTGATCACAGTTGCAGGGCACTAACCGCTCCTGCTAGAAGAACCGTGACTCGGGAAGCAGACGTGTGGAGCTTTGCACAAATGGTTTCCCTAACTGTGGAGGGAGATAGATGATGCATATTTCCTATTCTGACACCACCCCACCATAGCATCCGAGTACATTAATCAGAAAGGTATTTCTCTATGTTTCCAAGTGCGGCCTGGAAGGGTGCATGATGCATGCATCTTTCGGAACAGTGGCCTGTTCAGGGAAGCCTGCAGGCAGGAACTTTTTTCCCAGACTGGAAGAATCAACAGTAGGGGACGCTAGATGCCTTGTGATCCTGGAGACCTCGTTACCGTTATGCCTCGCTCATGAAACCGTATACAGGAAGCTTGAACAGAGCAAGACAGTTCAACTATAGCTGAGCCAGTGCGAAGACTGTGGAGTGTGCTTCTGGCTGTTAAAAGGGCGCTGAGATCTCTGACAGGAAGCTAGACTTGGAGCAGCACCCGGCGTTATACCACGTGCTGTACTCCATAATATTGTGAGGAGGGTGAAAGATCATCAGGCATGGACTCTGAGTTCAACGCCTGGAGGCTGAATGCACCAGCCAGAGAGAGGGCGACTAGAGAGCCCAGCACAGGGCTGCAAGGATTAGGGATGCCTTGAGGGAGGAATTTGAGGCTGAAAACCAACAGTAATATTTGATGCCTTGCACGGGAGTGAAGTGCAGTGGTTACAATGTTAATAGGAATCTGTTTTTCCTAAGCTGATTTGCAGTGCCTGTTTCTTTCCTGGGCTAAGGTATCTTTTTACTTTCTGCAATAATAAAGACTGTTTTCAAAGCCAAGAATTCATTTATTGAAAAGAAAATAAACTTTATTGACAGACACACAACATTTTGGGAACCTAAAAGGGCAGGGGGTGTGCGGTGGGGAACTGTACAGTCACAGGTTTGAATATGCCATTCTGGAGTACTGTGCAATGACTGCTGCACTTCAGGATGCCTATACTGCATGGTGATGGGGGTTGAGTGCAGAGGGTAAGGGTTGTAGTTCTCAGGGCTGGCTGGTGAATGGATCCTGCTTTCCTTTTCCCTCCAGTCCGGCAGTTTTTGATTCTCTCTGGCAGAGTGATCCATAACTGCTTGCAGCAGGTCGTCTGCTTTTTCGCGGCTTCTTCCGGAGGTTTTGGAGTCTTTCAGCTGTTGATAATACAGGCATCCGAGAAGTCAAGGTTGCTTGTAGAAAGGCAAAAAAGGCAACAGTTAACAGAGGCAGTATTGTTTATATCTCAGACAGTTATTCCCACACAGTGAAGGAGTTCACCATCTTCACAATAGCATAATTTTCCCATGCCAAAGAGACCTCACATAACCCAAAGGAGCCCAGAAATGGTGAGTAAGGGGAACTGACTGATTGCTTCTGGGCTGTACTGGGGTTTTTGTGCACTGGGGAAAGCAAATAGCTGCAGGGGGCACCTACACTGAACAGTCTCCCAACATTTTCAACAGGAGTTGATCCTGCAAGATATCTCGCTACTGTGGGTCACCAGGGAATAGCAGGAGGGTCTTCTACAGCAATGCGGATTCCGCCCTGGCCCCTATGCAGCTTACCTGTGTGCAGTAATGGTCCCCCCACCCCTTGCGACACAGTGGGATAGATGCGTTAGCCTGACTGGGACAAGGACCACAATGGCTCTCCCAATAAACTTGTGCAAGCGCACTGCCCATGCTCTGACTGAAACTTTTGAAGAGATTACCGACGCCGATTAATGCGACGTGATAGACCACATCAGTGGGCTATTCCACATCTAGGCATGCATGCATGCAGCTCTAACCCTCCCTCCTCTCCTGAAACATTTCCATCCTGAAAATACAAGCCGCTTACCGGGAACACGCTCCTCTGCTTGTCCTTCACCAAGTACCGGCTGCTGCGACTGGCTACCTTCCTCCTGGCTGCATGCTTCCTCGGACTCCGGGGTGTCTCCTCCCATCCCAGTACCCTCACTCTCTGTTTGCTCCTCCCCTACCTCCTCCTCCTCCGCTTCCCCCTCTGCTCTGAAGTGTCCATCGTCACCCCCAAGTATTGCGTCCAGCTCTTTGTAAAAACAGCAGGTCGTGGGGGCAGCACCAGAGCGGCAGTTTCCCTCACAGGCTTTGCAATAGGCACTCTGCAGCTCCTTCACTTTAACTCTGCACTGCAGCGCGTCCCGGTCATGGCTCCTTTCCATCATATCCCTTAATATCTGCCCATAGGTATCGCAATTCCTACGGCTGGAGCACAGCTGCGACTGCACAGCTTCCTCCCCCGAAACACTGATGAGGTCTAGCAACTCGCCATTGCTCCAAGCTGGGGCTCGTTTGGAGCGTGGAGGCATGGTCGCCTGGAAAGATTCACTGATTGCACTCCACACCTGGCTGAGCAAACAGGAAGGGGATTTTTAAAATTCCCGAGGCATTTAAAGGGCGGGTCACCTGAGGCCAGGGCAGAGAGTGCGAACTGATTGAGCAAGAGTGGCTCTAAACAGGCAATTCTGGATTACTTCCCGAATACCTCTGGAGGCCAATAACAGCGCTTTTGGTGGGCACTGGCAGAGCAGTGCGGCATCACCAGCGCGCAGTCGTTATTCCCCAGGCGTACAGCCAGTGCTGTATGCAGGGAGATACAGCGCTGGATGTGCCTTGCAAATGTGGACGGTGTGTTAGTTGCAGCGCTGTAAAGCCACCACCAGCGCTGCAACTCTCCAGTGTAGCCAAGCCCTCAGTTAAAGCTTTTTAGTCTTCAGTCTAAATATTACTATCTGAAACTCAGGTTTACAAATCAGAAAAAAGTGTTCAAGTTTCTACAACCTCTAGCTCATCCCTCAACAATTCCATTACTCTCCAATCATTATAGCTTCCCGGAACAAAAGTGACTCCACTTAGCATTTACTAGGGGGAAAAAGTTTCAGAACAAAGGTCAGTCAGTGTAGCTTGGAAATCTGAACCTCTTTGTCCGATCTGTTTTTATAAGGAGAAGGTGGTAACATCCTGGAAGTTTGCACAGGGTAACCCTTTACACCAGTCACAGATTCTATTAAGAAATTACAGACAGAAATTAGAGCCTAATATTTCTACTTAAGAGTGTCAAGAAGTCAAAAGTTGAAGTAGGGGGAGACATGAGAAGAAGAGTTAGGAGGAAAGGGATTCTGAAAAATTAAATATAAAAATAAAAAAAGACTAATTTTAGACACACTACCATGCTGTACCCACATCTTGGCAAACATTCTTTGTGTGCTCCTATCAGACAAAAGTATTTTTATTACTCACTGCATTTCAAATGAAAAAGCACGAATGACATACTAGTTCCTTATCCAAGCAGCTGAAGACGACACTGGATAAGCCCTTTTAACAGCTGAAATTCTCATATAAATTCTTTACCAATGATATGTTTATCCTAGGTGATAGCTGCAATTCATTTGTCTGTTGTTTCAGATGCAAATGGCATGCTATCAAGAATGAAGTACCATAGGTACTAAAATCAACTA
Source organism: Chelonoidis abingdonii (assembly GCF_003597395.2). Classification (NCBI taxonomy): domain Eukaryota; kingdom Metazoa; phylum Chordata; order Testudines; family Testudinidae; genus Chelonoidis; species Chelonoidis abingdonii. The sequence goes on from NC_133777.1 coordinate 56,564,216, forward strand.
CACAGATACTCCAGAGCACTCTCCTTCCACCCAACTCCTCCATTTTTAAAAACTGTATATTGCAAATGGATTAATAAAGAAGTCATTGTGAATAAACTAGAAAAAAATCACTTGAAGTTAAGAGGAGGGTAGAAATGTGTTTATGTATTTTTGGCCTGTCTGTGGTATACGAGAACTGCACCAACAGATCCCCATCCAAAACATTTCTCTTGGCTGGTGAAGCTAAACCCTTAAGGAGGAAGTGAGAAGAAAAAGGAAACATGGGCCTGGTCTACACTACACGTTTAAACCAAATTTAGCAGCGTTAAACCGATTTAACCCTGCACCCGTCCACACAATGAGGCCCTTTATATCGATATAAAGTGTTCTTTAAACCAGTTTCTGTATTCCTCCCCAATGAGAGTAGCAGCGCTGAAATCAGTATTGCCATGTCGGATTAGGGTTAGTGTGGCCGCAAATCTATGGTATTGGCCTCCCGGCGGTATCCCACAGTGCCACCACTGTGACTGCTCTGTGACAGTCGCATCTGAACTCAGATGCATGGCCAGTAGACAGGAAAAGCTTGCGAACTTTTGAAATTCATTTCTTGTTTTGCCCACCGTGGAGCTCTGATCAGCTGATCAGCACAGTGGTGATGCGCAGTCCCAAATCCAAAAGAGCTCCAGCATAGACCGTACGGGAGATACTGGATCTGATCGCTGTATGGAGAGACAAATCTGTTCTATCAAAGCTCCATTACAGAAGATGAAATGCAAAGCATTGAAAAAAATTCTCCAGGCTATGATACAGAGTCCACGCACAGTGCTGTGTGACAAGTGTAACGGAAAGCCAAAGAATATCAATGGACGCTCATGGAAGGAGGGAGAGGGTACTAAGGACTCCAGCTATCCATAGTCCCAGCAGTCTCCGAAAACATTTGCTTTCTGCTGAGCTCCCAATGCCTGTAGGGTCAACACACTTGGCGGGGTGGTTCAGGATATAGCTCGTCAATTTACCCCTCCCACTCCCGTGAAAGAAAAGGGAAAAAAATTGTTTCTTGACTTTTTTCAATGTGACTATGTCTACTGAATGCTGCTGGTAGACGTGGATGCTGCGGCAGTAAAGAGCAAGTATCCGCTCCTCTTCCTCCCTGGTGACAGACGTACAATATGTTGCTATTGCTGAGTGCTCCTGGCTGGCCTCAGGTAAGGCTGGCTGGAGGCGCCCTGGGTAAAAATAGGAATGACTCGCTGGTCATTCCCATAGATGGTACAGAACGGCTGGTAACATCTTCATCATAGCAACGGGGCTGAGCTCCATCAGCCCCTCCCTTTCATGTGTAAAGAAAAGATTCTAGTACTGCCTGGACTATCATAGCAGCGGGATGCTGGCTCCTCTCCCCCACACTGCTTAATGTTCCTGCCTGGACTAACAGCAGTTGTAGGCTGCCTCCCCCTCATTTTATCTCATTAACAAGTCAGTGTTTCTTATTCCTGCAGTCTTTATTACTTCACCACACAAAATGGAGGGAACTTGCCACGGTACCCAGAAGGTTGAGAAGAGGGAGCAACGGGTGGGGTGTTGCAGGGCACCCCCCGTGAATGGCATGCAGCTCATCATTTCTGCAATTCTGACACGGAGCAGCTTTGCTCTCTGATACACTGGTTCTCTACACTGCCCCATATTCAGGCAGGATGACTATTTTTAGATACCATAAAGAGAGATTGACTCCCAAGTCATTCTCATTTTATGTCTTTTGCGCCCTGCCGACCTCAGCCAGGGGCACCCACGACAGCAGCAGACGTACAAGAACAACAGATAACAGTCATCTCAAATGGCGCAGCAGACGGTACAGAACGACTGTTTTATTCCGATTTTACATAAACCGGTTTTGTAAAACAGATTGTATAAAGTCAAGTGCACACGGCCACACTAAGCACATTAATTTGGAGGTGTGCGCCCATGGTCCGGGCTAGCATCGGTTTCTGGAGCGTTGCACTATGGGTAGCTATTCCATAGCTATCTCTAGTTCCCGCAGTCTCCCCCGCCCCTTGGAATTCTGGGTTGAGATCCCAGTGCCTGATGGGGCAAAAAATCATTGTTGCGGGTGGTTCTGGGTAAATGTCGTCAGTCATTCCTTCCTCCAGGAAAGCAACAGCAGACAATCATTTTGCGCCCTTTTCTCTGGATTGCCCTGGCAGATGCCATAGGCACGGCAACCATGGAGCCCGCTCAGCTTCTTTTTATTGTCACCAATGTGTACTGGATGCCACTGACAGAGGCGATACTGCAGCGCTACACAGCAGCATTCATTTGCCTTTGCAACTGCTAAAAGAAGGCCTCATCCACCCTGATTAACTAACCTCATTATTTCTAGCCTGATTCTTGCTTGCATATTTATACCTGCCTCTGGAAATTTCCACGACATGCATCTGACGAAGTGGGTATTCACCCACGAAAGCGCATGCTCCAATATGTCTGTTAGTCTATAACGTGCCACAAGGCTCTTTGCTGCTTTTACAAATCCAGACTAACAAGGCTACCCCTCTGATACTTGATCAATAGAGTAAGATTTTTTTCTCTAGAGATTTTCCAGACTTTTTAAGAAGTGGATTAATTGTTTAATTAGTCAGACTGAAATGAATATATTTTACCTTACTGCATCCAATTTTAATCAAGCTAAGTACATAAAACTATATATAATTCATCATGTTAGCATGGAGATGCTAAGACAACAGCCAGGAACTTCTAATTAGTACTGAATCTGCCTGATCAGCCCATTCTCCTCAGGATAGTTGGGGAAAATGTAGCATTTTTAATAAATAACTTTCCTGCACTGAGCCATTGGTACAAACTCCATGTGGCTTTTTAAATGATAGATCATTCCATTTTTAAGCAAAACCCTCATACTTTCTGTATCTGTTTATCACAATCTAACAAACAGCACTAAGTTTATCCTATTTATAGTGAAGATATTTCCTCTTATTCCAATACTCATAATATACTTCTAACTGTGTTAATGTCAGTTAAAATTAAGGTATGTCTTCACTGCAGAGTTAACTTGTAGTGTTACTCGAATATTGCCCTTAACCTCCCTCCCATCTATACACAAAAACATTCTCACCTGAGTTTGGTTGTACTTTCAACCTGGGCCTTAGCTGATTTGTCTTGTGATATAAGCAAAAGGCCAAGTTAAGCTTTCACTCTGGCTGGGAATCCACAGAGCCCTGGGCCCATACAAAATTTGTGTCTGCATCCAATCCACAATCCACCAATATGGTCTGCGGATAGCCACATCCATGGAGCAGACAGCCACAGATATAAAGCAGATGTCCACAGATTTGCTGGGCTCTAGTAATCCATCCACTTTGCAGTGAGAAAGCAGATTAAACCTTTCCAGTGCTGGTAGTTTTCCAATACTTTCCACAATTTCCCCTGTGTCCCAAGGAAGACAGGCACCTTCTTTCATAATTCACGAGGAAAGAATCATAGAACAGCTCAGCTAACTGCAGCAAAAAGAAAATGGGATATGGCCTCAGGAGTCCTAGCGATACATGGGTGAATGCAGCACCAGTGAGAACACAATGGTTACACTGGCACTTTACAGCGCTGCAACTTTCACGCTCAGGGGTGTGAAAAAACACCCCCCTGAGTGCTGCCAGATACAGCACTGTAAAGCCTCAGTGTAATCAGGGCGGCAGCGCTGGGAGCACAGCTCCCAGCGCTGCACGCTACACCTGTAGAGTATATGGTTTACGTGTAGCGCTGGGAGAGCTCTCTCCCAGCGCTGCCGCTCCGACCACAATCACACTTCAAGGCGCTGCCGTGGCAGCGCTTTGAAATTCCAAGTGTAGCCACACCTTAACTTAAATGTAGCCTTGCAGTGGAGTTGCTCACATCCATGCTAGGCTAACAAAGGTACTCAGACCCAGATCTTAATCACCTAAGTTAGTCCTATTGTGAAAACTTAGTGCCTGGCTACACTTACAGCTGTACAGTGCTGGGAGTTACAGCTGTCTTCGTATAGCTGTGCAGGGAAAGTGCTGCAGTGTGGCCACATTTGCAGCATTTGCAGCGCTGTTGGGAGTGGTGCATTGTGGGCAGCTATCCCAGCATTCAAGTGGCTGCAACGTGCTTTTCAAAAGAGGGGGGTGGGGTGGAGTGTGACAGGGAGCATGGGGGAGACAGAGAGAGTGGATTTTGGAGCTGATACTGTGTCAGCTCCCTGCCTTGCAAGTTCTAAGGACTGGAAGATACACAGCACCAATCATTTTAAAAGTTTCGACCCCTTCCCCCACCCCTCTCATTCACTAAATGCAAATAGCCTTCAGACCAGATATGCAGCTGCTCCAAAACAGACTCCCCTCTCCCGCCGTGTTGCTTCTCTCCTCAAGCAAACTGTGAACGTTCCAAAGGAATCCCCCTGCCTGCCTCTGCTCCAGCAAATGAGCTGTGTTTGTTTTTTAGATAAGCAGCTCCTGGAGCCCTGAGTTCACAACAAAACAGCAGAGTGGCTGAACAGGCATTCTGGGATACCTCCGAATACCTCAGAGGCCAATTACAGTGCTTTTGGTAGCCACACTTGCAGAGCAGTGCTGCATCACCAGCGCTGAAATCCTTATACCCCAGGCAGAGCAGGAGTACAGCCAGGGAGATGCAGCGCTGTATGTGCCTTGCAAGTGTGGACGGTGAGTAAGTTGCAGTGCTGTAAACCCACCACCAGCACTGCAACTCTGTGTAGCCAAGCCCTTAGTGGGATGTCTACACTTCCATCAAAGGTGTGAATACAGCGCACATAGGCATACTTGAGCTAGACTGAATCCAGCTATTTTTGGAGACCAATAACAATGAAGCCACAACAGCACAGGTTGTACAAGCATGCCCACGACCCTGTGCACATACACCTCTACCCCTATATAATGCGACCTGATTAATACGAATTCGGATTAACGTGGTAAAGCAGTGCTCCAGGGAGAGGGGTGGGGCTGCACACTCCAGTGGATCAAAGCAAGTTTGATATAACGCGGTTTCACCTATAAAGCAGTAAGATTTTTTGGCTCCCAAAGAAAGCATTACATCGAGGTAAAAATGTACCAGGTGGCTAGCACACACTGCAGTAGCATCACTGCTATTGGTACTCACACTAGCCAGATTAAGGTAGACATTCTTACATGTGTTATAACCTCACACACAACTGCAGTGCAGACATATCCTTTATAGTCCATGAACTTCCCTGTGCCACAGGTCACTCCTATATAAGATTCATACAGAGCTTGATTCTGCAAATGTGAAGTTGAAGGGAGCTTTGCCATTGATTTTTAAATGGAAGCAGGTTCAAATCTATGAGGTCTACATTATGGGGGTGTCTGAATGCTTTATGTATTACATGTTTTTTTATTATCATCGCCTACAGGTGATAGGATGTTATCTTATTATTTTTCTGTGGTACTCAATTGTTTAGTGATAACCAGCATGGGTTTCAGTGTGGGGTGGTAGGTAAACTCTCACAGAAAAATAATAAACAAAATCACCATATGACATGGAGGCAAACCAGTTTACACAAAATCACTCCATATCTGACCTCCTAGGGCATGTCTACACTACAATGGTTCATGTCAACACTACCCTCCTCAACAGGAGCGCTTCCACTGACCTAAGAGGGGCAGTGTGGAGGGCCGAGAGCCTGGGCTCTCCGCTTCATGTGTAGTTCCCTCCACCCCCATCCTCCCAGGAGCCAGCCCCTCTGGGAGCAGGGAACGCTGACCCCAGGAGCCACCAGGGCTCCCAGTGGGGAGCTAGGACCTCAGGCAGCAGCCGGGCTCTAGCTAGAGCCCCCCTCCACCCTGTGGTAACAGCCTGAGCTGTGAGCCAGGTTTTCTTGTCAAGTTCAAGGCTCCAACAGGGAACTGTGAACTTGACAAGAATGACAGCCAGCATCAGATGTAAGTAACCCACAGTGTCTCCACCAGTGGTCCCCAAATTATGTGGCATGCCCCCCCCATAGGGGCACAGAAGAACATGGGGGGAGGGGGGAGGCCTGCCCCACCCCCAGCTCCACTCTGGCCCCAACTGCAGTTCTGCTCCATTCCCAACCCTCAGCCAAGTTCTGCCCTCATTCCCTCTCCACCCCTAGGCCAGCCTCAGCTCCGCTCCCATCCCCAGTTGTGCCCCCAACTCTGCAATCAGCCCAAGTGCCTCTGCTGAGCTAACTGTGTAGTAATGAAGTGGGGGTGTGCGGACAGATTACATTACTGGTAAAGGGAACGCAAGGCAGGAAAAGTTTGGGCACCACTGGTATACATGGATACTGCATCACCCTAACTACACCAATATAAGCCCTGGGTCTCTCATGGAGGTTGAGTTACGATGTTGATGTAGCAGAGCACTTACATCAGCAGGAGGAAAACTGTAGTGTGGACGCTGACATAATTAGATCGACAAATGGCTTTACACAGACCTAACTCTGTAGTGTAGACCAGGCCGTAGTCCTTGTCCTGGAAAAAAACCTACACGACACCTTAAAAAGACAGGCCTGGGAGCTTAAATTCAAAACTTTACTGGTCACTAAAAATCATTAAAGACACTGTTATAATAAACCCTATAACCAATCTGTAGGACAAAGAAGGGGTAGTGGATTACAACTGCAGAGGTGCTAACAGTCCATTTCCCCTTGAATGGTCTCTTGCAATATGTTTTAACTCCTTACAATCTGTTCCACCTTGTTCAAGTACATTCCCCAGACAGGAGGAAAAGCTCTGTGCAGCTCAAAACCTTGTCTCTCTCGTCAACAGAAGTTGGTCCAATAAAATATATTACCTCACCCACCTTGTCTCGCTGATAGTGTGCAGTGTTAATATACAGCTATATTCTATCTGGAATCACTCTGTACAATATTACAGTTTTTAGATCACATGCTGTTAACACTTCATCCAATACTCTTTATTCTACTCACTATTAAATGCTTGTGGTGATGGGTAAGGGTGAAATATGATTTTCTGAAAGTGAGAATAACTGCACATAAGTGAATCACCACAGTAAGGGAAATGGGGATTTAACAGAACACAAACCTCCCTCCCCTCACAATGATTTCCTCTTCTCATGAGACAAAGAAGGAATGTTACCACCAAAGGTGAAACAATGTTTCTCAAATGAAAGGCCAAGGCAATTAGACTGCCCTCTGTATTTATTTTAGGACTAGTCTATGTTTAGTTTTTGTACCAATGCAATGCTAGAAAAAGTTTGCTGATATAGTTACACTTGCAAACCCTTCTAGAGCAGTCACAGCTTGTGAAGTCAAAAACTGCTTTTTACCAATTTGGTTAAACTAGTGCAAGAACTGAACGTGTACCAGACCTCAGACTATGGATGAAATCTCTTGAACTGTCTAGTTTATCCATTCCAGGTCATCTTCTACAATCCCATGTACAGGTGATTCAGGAAAGTCTCCTACAAGAAAAGGTTGTTTGGAAGGTTGGAAGGACTGACTGGAAATTAGGAATAAAAACAGCATAAATCCTAGTCATATTTATTAGAAACGTTGAAATTGTTTACATATCATAAGAGGGCACAAAACTTTTGCTTTGCTATGCACTTTTGCATATTTTATATTAAAAGAAAGTTTCTTTTGAGACCCCCTCCTGGGACTGCCTATTAGGAAAGCAAAACCATTAGTTTAATTCATAGCTCACCTGATCTCTGTAAGATATGTATTTTCATAGGCATGTAATCTCTAAAAACTTATATAATATGAAGTACAGTAATTTAGTGTTTTAGTGCTTCTACCATTGTATCTAATTCATTTTTACGGGGATATTTTAATTATTCCCCTTTCCTCTCCCCCACATTCCAAATCTTTCTTGTAACTTTGCCTTGAAAAAGAAAAAAAAAAGAAAAAAAAAAAAAGAAAAAAAACACACCTCTCCTCAAAATCAGGACCGAAAAAACCAAAATTTGCAACAATACCATTCTTGCTGCAGTTTACCATTGTAAACAGAATAAAAACTAAGGAATAAGGGAGAGATGATATAAACTGAGCAAGAGACGCTATGAACTATTATTTCAATGGAAATTAAGATACTGAAGTAAAGAAAACCCGATAATTTTATTTGAATGTGTATTAACAAGTGATTACCCCTACTGTTCACCATATTAACAGCAGCCATCAATCCTTTTCCCCAAAAGATTAAATACAGTAACTTTTTTGAATTGAGGGTTTAATTCAGCAGTGGATGGTCTGGTTATGATTTAACTGTATTCTCTATTCTCTTTACTGCACCTGCTGCAGCTGGGAAGTCTGCATCCACATTCCTTCACAAGATTAAATCTGCATGGTAGCATTCATTGTAGTGATCTTAGCCAAATAGCAAAAAAAATATTTTACATATACCAGCTGCTCAATCCTAGAAGTTCACTATTAGCTCAAGATTAAAAAATGGCAACACATTTGAATTTTGGTGTTACCGTATTTTCCTTTTATGTTGACTTTTGTCCCATAAATAAATAAAAAGTGCTAATGATCATATATAGCCACATGTTTTACAAACTATCCTCAAGCCTAAAATTATACTAGCATGAATAGAGATGTAGAGAAAACATCACAGAAAATAACCATTCCAAGAAGAGAAAACTGAAGGTGTAGGTCCTGATCCAAACCCCACTGAAGTCAAAGGGAGTCCCTTCCATCTACTTCAAATTGACTTTGGATCAGACTCCCTGCACCGCAGGCTCAAATACTGGCAGAGTAAAACTTAACTCTTTTCGTCCATCTGAGGTTAGCCTCATGCAGCACCATGATGCTTACTGTATGAAAATTATTTGTATTAGACTTTAACACCATGACTATCTGCTCTCCATGGACATCAAAGACTGCATTATATTTTCCATAAAAGCAGGGATTCACTCAGGTGTCCTTGGGCAAGCAAGGGCCAAGTTCTTCCTGTAGTATATTAGTCACCCAAATCAAGCTTTTTTTTAAAAAAAATAAAAAATCATTTTTAATGTATTCTGAGCCTTACAGGTCAGACAAGAAATGCCTCTCTCTCACTGTTGAAAAATTTGTCTTTTAAACCAAGAAACAAGAAAAAGTTTATGAACTTCATTATCCAACATGGATGAATTTTGTCCATTAGATCAGTGTTTCCCAAACTTCGGATGCTGCTTATATAAGGAAATCCCGACGGGATGGTTTGTGTACCTGCCTCGTCCGCAGGTTTGACCGATCACGGCTCCCACTGGCCGAGATTCGCCGCTTCAGGCCAATAGGAACTGCTGGAAGTGGCGGCCAGTATGTCCCTCAGCCCACGGTGCTTCCAGCAGCTCCCACTGGCCTGGAGCAATGAACTGCTGCCAGTGGGAGCCACAATTGGCCGGACCCCTGTGGACGTGACAGGTACACAAACCGACCCGGCCCGCTAGAGGCTTTCCCTACACAAGTAGCGTCCCAAGTTTGGGAAACACTGCATTAGATCATCTCAGTTTCCTTGGTTAAAGGTTCAGTTAATTTAGTTTCCTAGCCCCATTATTTCCTTCTACATTTGTTCAAGAGTTTATTAGCATGATAGCTGACAATATTCAAACACTTTTATTAATATTCATGTATTTAGTGAACAAACTTGACTGAGCACATTCTTGACAGTTGTCAGGTATTTCCTCTTCTTTGGCACATGATCCAGGCAGAGAGCCATCTCTTCCCAAATTTGTTTACATGATGTGCTATATACAGTGAAGTTATTTCCCTTCCAAGTTTCACCTGCCTTACATAAATGACCATTTTCTTTTGATTCTCTCACAAACCCATTACATCCATCTGCTGAGACTATTTGTAGTAGCTACCCATCTCCAAGGGATAGCTTAATTTTTAAGCTATCAGCTGTATTTTGTACTTTAAAAATAAAATGGGAATTAATGACTGGCACACAATTTGAAAGAGATAGTCCCAAGATGGGAAGGAAGTGGTTCTTGTGGAAAATGAGGGCTAAAAACCTAATATCAGAGCAAACTTTGTTTACAGTCAGAAGCTTACGCACCCGTCAGCCAGCAACAGCTTTTTTAAGAAAAGCAGTCTCCTAGCTTTCTGCAAGTTAATCAGCATGTGATGGGGCAGCACCTTATTACAGTGTAATAGCTATCTCTGCATTACAGGAGTGCTCATACTGACCTAAAAGATCAGATGTCTTCAGCATTCCACTAACTTTCAAGTTGCTTTGGCTTATCACTTCAGAGCAACATAAAATGTGTATGAATAGATGGAGGCTAGACAATGAGGTTTTATTTATCTAAAATCAAATTTTGATTAGCAACAATTAGACTTTTTCATATTTCCTAAATCTACTATGTATGTATCAACTATCAAAGGGAGGACAAAAATCAGCTGTGACTATTCTGAATTCAACTTGTACAGCATACAAGCTATTTTTAAAATATTATATTTTTAAAATAGTAATACACCTCTACCCCAAAACAATGCTGTCCTCAGGAGCCAAACATCTTACTGCGTTATAGGTGAAACCACATTATATTGAACTTGCTTTGATTCGCTGGAGTGAGCAGCCCCGCCCCCCCAGGAGCACTGCTTTATCGTGTTATATCTGAATTCATGTTATATCCGGGTAGAGGTGTATTTAATATAGAGTATTTAAATGATCAAGAATAGATAAGATTTGAGAGTGTACTTAGATCTAAAGTTTCAAAAATTCTACTCTTTAAAAATGGGTTTTTATTTAAGGCTAATTAGTTTGGAATGCATAGGGGAGTAGAGGGTAGAAGAAAACAAATTCTAAACTACTTAAGCTCGTTCATTTTAGAAAAAAAACAACACACCATAAGCCGAGCAATATTTGGTGACCCATACTAAACTTCAGGTACTGCTTGAAATCATGGCCCTTCCTGCAAACCAGGAATGAAAAAAAGGAAAAGATCACACACCTAGCTAATCTAATATGTTAACAGCAAAGCAAGTCAATTAACACCACTGCAAATCTTGCCAAGAAAACTGAAAGCATCCAGGAATAGTATTAATCCTAAACTCAAATGTGAAGGCACAAGATTAAAAATAATAATAATAATAATAATCCATCCTGCATCAGGATTTGACTCTTTACAAATTATTTCAATGCAGTGGCTGCTTCTCTGCTCTTGCATACATGATATCCTCAATGTCAACCCCATTGGAAGGCTCAGGAACAAACATCTGTAGTTGTGCCTCATCACGTACAAACCATTCTTGTTCATCTTATTCAATTTGTTGCACAGAAGTTCACAGCCTGCTTACTTTACACAACTAAACTACTTCCTGCCATCTCTGTTCTAGACCACCACTCGAGTTTTCTTTCATCTACCCAACAACAACAAAAAGGGTGAGGGGGAAGAAGACAGTAAACATAATGGGGTAAGCAGGAAGAAGCATTTCAGAATTTCCCCCCACAAAATTTAATCCAGGTATAACTCAAATAGACAACCTTTAACAGTCTCTGAGACAAACCATTATTTAAAAGCTACTTGAAACATTTATCAGTTTTTTTAAAAAATATGGTGCCTTGCCTTATTGCCAAACATTAGTCTGAACAAGAGCCTCATCATACTCCTAGCTAGTATGATTTATGGTCTTGGTACCTATTAGTGCTTGACTATACAAAATCTACTGTAGATATATGAACAAATAGGTTAGGATTATGTTTTAAGAGGAGTCAATCCAGAACACACAGTGGTTTAAAAGGATAATTCCAAAATCCTTAGAAACGTGGTAGACATAAAAATGGTCATATTAAACCCTGATGCATATGACTTACTGAATTTGGTCCAGATATTATAAGTTACTATACACATCCTCTCACCTGCATTTCAACATATCAGTTTCTTTTAGTAAAATATAAGTTCAATGAACAATTTGAGGGAGTCTTTCTACTACATCAGAAGTACAGGCCTGGTCTACACTACGCGTTTAAATCGATTTAAAGAGCGTTAAATCGATTTAACGCTGTACCCATCCACACTACAACGCTCTTTATATCGATATAAAGGGCTCTTTAAATCGATTTCTGTACTCCACCCCGACGAGAGGAGTAGCGCTAAATTCGATATTAACAGAATGGAGGGGGGTAAACTAGATGGACTCCCCAAAAAAAAGCCCCCCTTAAATTCCCTACAGTCACAGCAGTCGCTCGAAAAGTATTTGCATTCTTGGCTGAGACTCACCAATGTCTGTAAGGTTCAAAACACAGGTGTCGGCGTGGTTTCAGGGAATAGCTCCTCAGTTTCTTCCCCCACCACACGGTGAAAGAAAAGGAAAGAAATCATGTTCTTGACTACTTTCAATGTCACCGCTATGTGTACTGAATTGCTGCGGGGAAGATCGATGCTGCAGCAGTGAAAGAGCATATCCGCTCCTCTCCCTCTCCCCCTCCCGGTGTAGACAGTGCAAATAGGACTAGTAACCTCCTCCATGAATATCTAGACAAGTTTACATCGAGGCGCTAACATCTGCTGCTTACTCCCAGTAATAACGGACAGAACGGCTAATAACCAGCTTCATCAACTAGCAACTGGGGGGCTTCAGCCCCCTCCTTTCCTGTGGAAAGAAAAGATTCTGTACTGCTCTGGACTGTCATAAGCAGCAGCATTGGGCTCCATCTCCCCCACCCCGCTTAATGGTCCTGCCTTGGACTATCATCGCGCCGGGAGCCTGCCTCCCCTCATTTTATGTCACTAACACTCGATGTTTCTATTACTGCATTCTTTATTAATCAGACACAATGGCATGGACCAACGGATCGAGGGGAGAGAACTAACGGTGATCCACGGGCAAGCGTAATATGGGAGAAAAGGGAAAAAAAACTACGGTGGAGGCAAAAAAGGGCCCCCGTTCTGCCAAGCTAGGTGCTTCTGGGATAACACCTTGGTCCTCTTAATACACTGCCCCTTATTCTAGCAGGACTGACTCTTTTTTAGAAACCATAAGGGAGGATTGACTCCAGGTCCAAGTGAGTCAATCCAATTTTGCTTTTGTGTTGCATACCCGGCGATTTCAGCCAAGGCCTTCACAGATAGCAGCGACAGACAGAGGGAGTATAACCGTCTATCCATGCCGTTTCTCCGGGCAGTAGACGGAATAGCAGAACACCGGAGTAAACATCTCTGCATATCATGCAAAAGCAAGTGAAGTGCTGTGTACGCTAGAGTATCGCCTCTTCTGTTCCGGGCACAGTACACATCCGGTGCCGGAAAAAAAAAGCGTGAACGGGCTGCCATGGTTGCCGTGCATTAGTGGCATCTTGCAGGCAATCCAGGAACAAAACCGCGCGATAAGGATTGTCAGTTGTGTTTCCCGCAGAAGGAATGAACTGACGAACATTTACCCAGACCTACCTGCGACAATAATGATTCAACCCAGAATTCCAAGGGGCGGGGGAGACTGCGGGAACTATGGGATAGCTATGGAAGAGCTACCCACAATGCAACGGTTCAGAAATCGACGTTAGCCTCGGACCATGGACGCACAAGGCCGAATTACTGTGCCTAGTGTGGCCGCATGAAATCAAACTTATAATATCAGTTTTATAAAACCGATTTTAGCTAATTCGATATTATCCCGTAGTGTAGACGTGGCCCCAGATTCTACTTTCCATAAACACAAAATCCCATCTTGGAAAAACAACTTCACTATTCCAATGTTTCTTCTTCTTGCATAGCAAATACATGTTTTGTTGTGAAAGTTACCATGTCTCATGATCAGTTGCTTTATAAAAAGGTCAATGTTACTAAGAACTATTTTTAGAAAAAACACTTCCAGTAAATCCTGTGTTGCCAACATTATATACAAACTAGGACAACAGCAACACTGATAAAAAGAAACAAGAATGCCTTAGTATGTTTGCTGTGTTGTTGTAGGCATATTGGTCACAGGATATTAGAGAAACAAGGTGGGGGAGGTAATATCTTTTATTGGACCAATTTCTATTGGTGAAAAAGACACGTTTTCTAGTTTACACAGAAGAACAGCTTGTCTCTTTCTCTAACAGAAGTTGGTCCAATAAAAGATACTCTCTCACCCACCCGGTCTCCTAAGTATTATAGTTTACTAGAACATGAAAAAAAAAAATTCACAATCTCAAAGTTAAAATATTTTTATTGGTGCACTGTAAGTTAATGCAATTTCAACAAGAATCTGATGTTACTGGAAAATCTCCTTGCAATTTAAGATGACATCAGAGCTCAAATAAAAACATTTCTCATTGAAACAAGAATTAAAGTCTTTTTTTTTTTTAACCTGAACACTTATCATATATTATGTTACAGTACTTCATTATTCTTTTGGATTAAATCCATCAGCTTCACTGCATATCAATATTCCTTTCAGGTTAATAGGCATTTATGCCTCAGACGTATTGGGGAATAGTGCTATTGTTAAGAGTTTTTGCACGTAATATAATCGTGAAGAACAATCTGTTTTCTATAAGAACTTTAGAAAAATCAGTACTTCTGGAATTGGTTATTACTATTCCATTATACCACTGATTTCACCGCTTACAGATAATGCAGAATGTTCTGTACATAAAGGGCAAGTTAAGTATTTCTAAAACTAAATTTAAAAAAAAAAAAATCAAACAAGGTTTGAGATAGATAGTATGTTAATACTTGACATTATTAACTTGATTAAAATAGATTTTAAATTCATGGGTCTGTAAAACTAACTGTCTGAATGACAAATTTATTAGTAAGAGGATAGTGAGAAACAAAGGGAATATGAGCCTCTACATTATATGGATTTCCCCCCACCCCCACCTGGCAGAGTACCCTCTCTTTCATTTCTGACAGAACTGATCATTTTAGCATCTGGAAAACTAGCAGAGGGAGGAATTTGTTGTTTGAAACATTCCTTTGGTTGGCTGTTTCAAATGGAGTTTTCTTCTTAAAATGGTCATTAGCAACAATGTTTTAATGTTCTCTGGAAACATTTGATTATGGCAACAAAAGTAAAGTCTACTCCCACAAAATCCGCACCTTGGGAATTTTAAAAATTTTTTAAAAACCCTAAAATTCCATTGCTTTTTTTATTATTATTATTAAAAAATCACCTCTCATCTGTTGGCATTTAAGCTAACATCTTAGTAACATGCGCAAATGCTAGGTCAAGAAATGCCTTTAGACCAAATTAGCTTTCCATAACTATTTCTAACCATTTGATTATAAAAATTGACAATGCAAGCTTTTGAAGGGCAAGCTTAAATAGTTTGGGTGACAAACTAAATTTACAGACTAAAAAAAACCAAAACAGGCCTAGCATTATCACTAATCAAGCTGATAAAAGAAACTCAGATGTCTAGGAAGAAAACAGCACAGTCCATTCTACAACACAAGAGTGATGTCAGCAACACTGGCTTCTTACGATTAACACTTTTATTTAAGATAAAAAGAAGCATTAACTGATTTTAGATAATGAAGGATGCAAACAAGGGTTGCTGCATTTTTTTAAGTTAGTATTGGTTCACTTCAGATAAATCATCTCTAACTTTGCATACCCTAAACTGCCAGCACAACAAATTTCTTCAAAGAACATGCACCAAGTTTCAACTCAATATTCCTCTTAATAGACCAAGTAACATTAATTCTTGCCAGAAATGAACTAAACATTAAATCAGAAACATAGATTAGAAGATATCATCTGAAACATGGCGTGTATTAGACTGTGTAACCTGATCTTCTTGGATGGCTAATTTCATCAAAATCTGAATATGGGTTAGCTGAAACAACACCTCAAACTCAGGCAACTCACATCTTCAGTCTTCTCAAGCCAAAGAAAAGATATTAAGGAATATAATTTTACTTGGAGAGTGATAGAACAAAGCCAATACATCCCCCACCCCTGCCCCCATCCTCTACACTTCCTTCTTCCCCATCCCACCACAAAAAAAGGAAGTGATATACTGATAAGGACTACAAATAAAGGTTTAAAAAAAAAACCCAACATCCACTAGCTCAGTGATTAAACCTACTTGTCACAGTGAAAAGTACATGTGCCACCATGCTCGTACACCCATCCCATGCCCATCCACACAAATAAAGCAGGTATTAGATTGCAACATATTGTCTATTTCCTTTCTACTGAATACATTTTATGCTTACATCATCTGTCTTATATCTCTTACCAGCTTCACTCCACTTTTCTTTTCCATGACAGTTTCACTTTTCCTCTTTGGAATATATTGTTTCCCCTTTATCTTCTTTCTCCTTCTCTGCATTCCATTCTCTATCTCCTTACCTATAATTTATTTTCTCACTATCATTCTTCTCCTAACTTATCTCAATGATCCCTCTTTGCCTCCTCATGCACTTACCAAGAGGGCTTGGAAATTGCCACATCTCTAATAGCTAGAGGACTAAAACTACCAGATAAAAGGCCAATCACTACACCACCAGCATTCATGGGCAACTGAAAAGCTCCAGCCCAAAGCACCACAGCAAAGAGGATGCTGGGATTCCACACCAGTATATTATCGTAAGTTTCTGCACAAGGCTCCTTCCTTCTGATCAGATTCATAATGGCCAGAAAATTTCAAAGAAACAAACATAATTGATCTAAAAAAGCCACTCGAAATAGCAAGGGGGGTGTGAGGAGCAAGAGCAGTGAAGTGTGGAGGTAATCTGTCTTCAGGCTGAGCATAGGGATGGGATTTGCACCTTTGAGTCATCCTGTTGCATGATCACACTGTCTGTGTGGATGGGGTTTGCCTATGTGTCACCATGCTGGAATGGGGATGGGGCATAGTCCAAGAAAAAAAATGGCACAAAGAAAAAGCAACTCCAGAAATCAACAGAAAACACTCGCCTAATCTTTAAAAGATAATCCCAAACATCACCAGAATCAGCCATCTAAAACATTAATGTATTCACTACAGTGAATTACTAATTTAATATTGTTGTGTCTTGAAATTTGTTCAACAAGCAATACTTGATGTACTTCAACCCAGATACTATCCTAATTTACTGCAATATTAGTTGCTCATTAGTCTTTGGGTTGCTGAGTGACCTTGGGCAAGACACGACAGTGTTGTGTGCCTGAGTTTCTCATCTGTAAATTAAAAATAATCATACTGACCTTCTCAGAGATCTCTTGATGAAAAGCACTATATTAGACTTAGGTATTATTATTATAGTTCTTTGATTTATTTTTCCTACAGTCTTTTTTAGTTATAGTAAACTTAGGTATTAACTTTAATGAATAGCAGGCAACTCACTTTTAGACAGAAGTATGATTTAAGTTGATCATATCCTTCTAGGATTGGCACCAAATTTAAGTTGTGTAAACTGATTTCTGTTCATGTGTTTGTTTATTTTTTTTTTAAGTAACTACTCTTTTTTCACTCTTTTTGAAGAAAAAAATTTGCAGGTGTTTGTTTTTTAATGCAAACTCAGGCAGTGTTCAAAGTGCAAACATTGCACCATTAAAGGTTTGAAAATGAAGCCAACCACAAAAGAGAAAGTGACATCAAGGTCAAACAGCAGGGGTGTTTAAAACTAAACTAATTGTAAAATGTTTTCAATTTCAGTTATTTAAGAGGTTATTCATTTCCTTTACCTATTCTACTAACAAATATTTTTAAATTGACAGTGTCCTTTTAACCATAAGACAATATTCCTCACGTTTTACAATTAAGTAATACAAAGAGTATTAAGTCAAATTCACTTGAGATAGTTTATGAATTTAATTTCTTTATCTGTAGAGGAGAAAAAAAGACAACAAGATGGATGTTGCTGTGCCATTGAAATTTGGCTATATCAATTTCAAGGCTGAACTATAAAGATCAAGTTTTCAACTATTTAACACTTGGAAATAGAAAATACTAAAAGTGAACATAATGGAGAGGTGAAAGGAGAGAGGGTTTACAAGAATCTATTTGTTTTATGTGATGGGTTTACAAAAATGGCAACAAAAGCAATTGGAGGTATAGAACAGCTTCCATATGAGTAGAGATTAATAAGACTGGGACTTTTCAGCTTGGAAAAGAGATGAGAAAGGGGGGAATATGATTGAGATCTATAAAATTATGACTGATGTGGAGAAAGTAGATAAGGAAGGATTATTTACTTCTTCTCATAACACATGAACTAGGGGTCACCAAATGAAATTAACAGGCAGTAGGTTTAAAACAAACAAAAGGAAGTATTTTTTTTCATACAACATAGTCAACCTATGGAACTCTTTTCCAGAGGATGTTGTGAAGGCCAAGACCATAATAGGGTTAAAAAAAGAACTAGATAATTTCATGGAGGATAGTTCCATCAATGGCTGTTAGCCAGGATGGGCAGGGATGGTGTCCCTAGCCTGTTTGCCAGAGGTTGGGAATGAGCAGCAGGGAATGGATCATTTGATGATTACTTGTTCTGTTCATTCCCTCTGGGGCACCTGGCATTGGCCACTGTTAGAAGACAGGACACTGGGCTAGATGGACCTTTGGTCTGACCCAGTATGGCCAATCTTATGTACACTCTTTCTAGTGTTCAGATTGAAGTATGGGCTGAAGGTATTTTTCAATAAAGTTTTAAAGCAGTGTCTTGTCACACTTTTTTACAATAGCTGTATTCCATATTGCCACCCCTTGTAGCATACACAAGTGCAAGGAGCTGGACACAAGAGCAACACTGCTCTACCCCAGGCACTTCTGACCTAGAGATTACACTTCTCACGCCTCCCTAGGAAGGGGATCACTTGATTAGAAACTACAGCAGTGGACTTACTGGCAGCACCAAAATGTATCCTGTTCCTTCAAAAAGCTCCATATCAGGTGGTAACAAAGGAGAATGGGTGAGAGAGAAGGAGACCACAAATGCTGGTCTATGCATCACTGAGTGATGATAGAAGATATCAAGCACTTTCGCTTAATGAGGATGCAGTTACTGGAACCTTATCAGCACCACATAAAATTGGTACTCCTGAGGGAATTCTGCACCAAAAAATTTAAAATCCTGCACACAGTATATTTTAAATTTCTGCACAAATCTGCAAATCTTGTCAATAAATAAATGTGGGTCCAGCTTGGCAGCAGGGAGCATAGGCCACTGGCAGCACTAAAGTGGGAGATCACCCTGAAGCCCCCACTTTCCCTGGTACAGGAATTAGACAGTGAAGCTGCATCTGACTCTGATACAGTGCAAGAGCTGTGCCCACCCCAGAAACACCAGGGGGCCCAGCCCCTCTGCACCAGGTGGAGGTGGGCAGGCTTGGCCAGCAGGATCCAAGTGTGGAGGGGCTTAGCGTGGGGCAATCTGGGTGCAGGCAGCTCACTGCGACATCTGGATGGACGAGCTCATTGTGGGGATCCGGGTGCAGGGAAAATGGGACTCCGGTTGGGTGAAGTTGGTTGTGGCTCAGCAGGGGGGTCTGAGTGTGGTGAGATGGGGCTCACTGGTGGGGGGCCTGGGTCCAGGTAGAGGGGGCGGGGTACGGCTTGTCAAGTTCGCTGGACATGCTTAACGGGGGAGCCCCAGCTGCTGACAAGGGGACACTGCATGCTGGGCTCCCACTCCCCCCCCTCATGAGTCCCCTATCCCCTTTTCTTCCCCATCTCATCCCCCTCCCTGACTGCCCCATCCCTCTTCCCTCTCTCCATTCCCCTCCCCCTGCCCTATTCCACCTGCCTTCCTTCCTCACTGACTCTTCCCTCCACCTCTTCAACCCCACCTTCCCTCATTTTCCCCCATCCCCCCTTAGGCACTCACTGTTGCACTGAAAACAGGAAGGTTCTCAGCACACAGAAGGGGCACATGACTGGCACTAGGACCCAGGAGGTGTCATCCAGCTGCAGAACTAAAATGTAGCCTCCTGATTCAGGTGGGCAGCTCTGCACTTGGAGAAATGAGGGTGGGGAGCCATGGCACATAACCCCATTGCCCCTCATTCAGAGGTGAGGCATGGGGGGGCATATCATCTCCCCAAGAACAGTACCCCTGGTTATCCCTCACGCCCCACATGCTTCCCTGCCATTTTCTGCAGGGAAGCACAGGAATTCTGCAGGGGCAGGGCATTTTCTGCAGGCGTGCAGTCCTACAGAATTCCCTCAGGAGTAAATTGGGTTCAAGCAACTCAACATCCTGAAGGACAAGAAGAGGCCATCAAATAACCTTAGGAGATGGAGAGCGCTTCCAATTTTAGAAATAGAAAAAAATATATCTGACAACACACACAATTTGTTATTTAAGCAACCAGCTTTTATGTGCAACACTATACTTTTTAGGTAGTTCAGGTTCAATTTTATCATGCTTTGTGATGTGGAGGCTAGAGACAGAGTTCCTTCAACACATCTCATGCATTCCAGAAGTGTGTTTAATGACCAAAATACATATCTAGTCTAGTCATACCTTCTCACTAGATATACCACAAAATTACAGTAGCAAAACAAAAAATTCCAGAAACACGTGAAGTTTTCTTTCACATTATAGCCTCATTGAATATTCAGCATATTTTCTTGTGATTTCACTACTGGACGTTTCTTGTCTAGTTTCACTTTCGAGGTATGATGAGAGGCCTGTGTCAACACTACGGCGGTAAGTCGACCTATACTACGCAACTCCAGCTACGTGAATAATGTAGCTGGAATTGACCCCCAGTGGTTACTCAACCTAAGGTACGTCAACAGGAGAAAATCTCCCATCGACTTACCTTACTCTTCCCTTTGGGAGTAGAGTACAAGGATCGACTGGAGAGTGATCTGCAGTCGATCTGGCGGGTCTTCACAGGTGGATTAATCTCAGAACATCAATCCCTGCCATAGTGTAGACCAGCCCTAAGTTTTAAATATTGATATGCTAGTCTATCACACTATGTCCCTGAAGCTATTGGGCAGGACTGGCTCCTTCCAGTCAGGTGAAATGAGCCAAAAATTAAATGCTCGTTTGTTTAGTGACAGGAAAACCACCACACTAAACTGCATGCAAACCCGGTCAATGAATGTGTCATGAAGTCTGAGGACTATGTACACACTATATCTTAAATCGGTATAAATTATATCGTTCGAAGATGTGACCAAGCCACCCCCTGAGCAACATAAGTTACACCAACCTAAGTGCCAATGTGGATAGCGCTATGTCAGCAAGAGAGTTTCTCGAGCTGACAACTACTGCCACTTACAGGGGCTGGAGTAATAAAGTCAAGCTCTCTCCTGTAAATCCATCTTGCACTAGCTGCGCTACAGTGGCACAGCTGGATTGGTGCAGAGTGTAATATAGCCATAGACTAAGGGGAACAAGCTCAAAAAGCACCAAACACACTACAGAAGCACAAAGTTGTATGTCTACACAGCAACTAGATAGTTATCTGGCACAGGCCAGCCGCGGGTCAGGTTTGCACTGTTTCATTGCTGTGTAGACTTCCAGGCTCAGGCTGGAGCCTGAGCTCTGGAATCCTCCCACCTCATAGGGTCTGGAGCCCATGCCTGGAAGTCTAGACAGCAATGAAACAGCCCTGCAGCCCAAGCCCCACAAAAAAAACAAGTGAGCTTTCACAGGCCAGCCCTGGGTGTCTAGCTTTTGCGTAGACATACCTTTAGAGACTGCCAGAGAAATACTTATAGCATGACACTTAGGGGGAAAAAAAGCTAGAATGCTGGCTTTAAAGAGGTTTGAGACAGTAACAAAGAAACTGTCTCCAGCTGTTTGATGCCTACTGTGTTCAGGGAAACAGAACTTTATGTACAAAAGAAAGGATATACATAAACAGGACTGCATAAAAGAAATACCTGACTCCATCATTAATTTTTCCTAACAGAACTAACTGTGAATTCTGGCTAACCATTTAGGCCAAAAAGGGATAACAGTATAACTGAACATTTCTCAGAAGAATATTGAAGTCTCCAATGCAATGCTCCCTACTGCTGTTTTGTTGGAGTTGATACAATCCCACTCAGGACAATACATCTATTTATAATGGATTAGTTAGTAATCAGAGAATTCTGTTAAAGATTATCAAATAGATTTGGAAAAAATAAATACTTTTATAACATTAAAAATTAATATTTACATTTCTAATACCTATGATTTGTTCAAGGCTTTGAAGGATTAAACAGACCATAATGCATGGAATCTGAAAAGCACTCATTACTGAATACTCCATTGACTTACGAATTTGCTGACTGTGTTCCCAGTCCCACAGACCCTGGGCCAATTCCTCAGCCCAAGTATATAAAGGGGCTAGAGCAAAAGTAGAATAGACAGTTCACCATAATGCTGGCTTAAGCAGTTAGCAGAGAATTCCCCTGGCATGAAACGATACTGCTGACCCTATGTAACCCCCTAAACTATAGTTGTGATGAGGGCATGGTGGGGAGTGTGGCCATGACACTGTTGTTCTCCAAGGGTCACCAGCGTTCGTAACAGACCCTCAGGGAAGAACAACTTACAGTACGTAAAGGCACCATTTCCCTCATCTTTGCAGAACCTGTGCCAAGCTGGACCTAAGAATCCTATGTACAATAGGTATATTTACGCTACCAAATGCTATGGGCAATAGCGTTTGTAGAATCTGCCCCTAAAATAGCATTGCAGTGTAAGCTATTATAGAAAAAAAAAAAATGGCTGAACTTAAAAATTTCTCTTTTAGACATGAAGTTCAAATATGCTCTATGGCAGGGATTGGCAACCTTAGGCACGCGGCCTGTCAGGGAAAGCCCCTGGGAGGCTGGGCTGGCTGGTTTACCTGACGCGCCTGCAGCTTTGGCCGATCGTGGCTCTCACTGGCCGCGGTTCACCGTTCCAGGCCAATGGGGACTGCAGGAAGGGCTGCTAGCACATCCCTTGGCCCATGCCACTTCCTGCAGCCCCCATTGGCCCAAAACAGCAAACCGCAGCCAGTGGGAGCCGTGATTGGCCAAACCTGCAGACGCGTCAGGTACACCAACTGGTCCGGCCCGCCAAGGGCTTTCCCTGTTGGGCCATGTGACAAAGGTTGCCAGTCCCTGTTCTGCAATCCTGAAATTTATAAAAAACAGCCTCATGACTTCTTCTTTATCAAAATTGACATATTGTGTAACCAATGGAGAGCATATCCGCTGAAGAGGTCATTACTAATGTTACTATCCCTGAAAAAAAACCATGATTAGAGAGGGTGTAGTACAGATGGCAACAAAAATGAATTTATAATTATCACGACTGAAGGAAAAACCTGAAAGGGACACAAACAGGTAACACCTTAATTAATCTTGGGACAGTTGGCTGTGTAAATTACACAGTATCAAATATTTTCTAAAAACTTATAAGGAAGCATGATAGCCCATAAATAGCCCTAGATGGACACTTAAAACCTAACACTGTGCCAGTAAAACCAAGGTAGGACACCTATATAGAGCAGTTTGTAACGGTGCTTATGGTTTTACTGTCCTCCATATTATGTTGGCAACCCACTAGATCCCAGGTTTGTTACCATTCTGGATACACTACCGAGCTTATCTTTTTTTCTTGGGCTCTTGAGAAGATGATGAGGTGTGGAAGGAATTAATGTATTTATACGTTTGTTCCCAGAACTGTGATTATAAGAACCACAAGAGGTTGACATAAGCAGCTGCATCTGTGTCCTTGGTTATTTTGATGAATTGAACTTTGGAAGGAGTGCCCTGAAATTGGGATAGGTATTTGTTATCTTCATTTTATAATTCTAAATAAATAAAACCACAATGTATGCCATACACGTCACAGTATAAAAAGTGTTTTACCAGTACAGCTTGTTTGCTCTCTTTTTTTTTTGGTCACAGCCACATACCGTAACATTTTGGGTACAATAATACATTTTCAGTATTAAAATGGACATATGTTCAACCTTACAAGAACTTGGTATTTCATCTGTCTGATCCGATAAGATTTCAAGATATCACTTTTAAGATTTGTACAGGCAACATTTGATGTTCAGCATCATAATATACAAATATAGCTAACAGAATTGACACGCTCTCACACTTCCAGTACAATATTTGTCTGAAGAACATTTTTCCAAGTGAGATTACTTGTATTTTTATGCAGGAGCTTTCCTGACACAAAGATGTTCAAATCAGCAATTAGAACAAATACCTTAGTGAGTTTATTTTCCTTCTATAAAAGTAAATCCAACTTAGTCACAGCCATAGTTTTCAGACTTTGTTAGTACTACCATAATCTTTTTCCTGCATATTGAACAGGAAACACACTGCAGTGTACACTCTCTGACAACAATGTACAGATGTGGATCACTTCCAAACACATGACTTATGGCTCTTTGTTGTGCCTTTGAATAATTTTGCCTCACAGCACAACTGTTACTGACAATGCAGCTGAACTTTTATCAGAACATTACAGTTGCCAAAAGTATTACTAGATAGATAAACAGTTGGAGATTTGAGGTTTTTATAGAGAACTTTAAAGGTAACTTATCCAATGGTTTGTTACTTCAACTTAAAAGGTTGAAAACTTTTTTGTTACTTTTTCAACACAAGTTAAAAGGACATCATCATATGTGAAATCTGTTTTTCTTTATAGTCAAAAGGAGTTTA
This sequence comes from Chelonoidis abingdonii, assembly GCF_003597395.2. Lineage (NCBI taxonomy): Eukaryota > Metazoa > Chordata > Testudines > Testudinidae > Chelonoidis > Chelonoidis abingdonii. Next base: position 56,588,701 of record NC_133777.1, read on the forward strand.
AAATAAGATTGGGTACTACAGATATTCCCAAGTCCCTGACAGTTTTTGTGATTTTACAAACCTATTTTCTACTCATCTCTCTCCTTTGTTGCAATATGTAAAGAACCTTACAGACAAACAACAGAAGATTGTTCTGACATTACAGGAAGTGCTCTCTCAAATAGACAAGTAAAATGGAGAAAGCCTACAGAAATTCCTGCTCCCCATCTCGTCTTTCAATTTCATTTATTAATATTTGGTGCTATTTGTAACAATATTAAGTAAAAAAATTCATACAAGCATCTATTTTAAGTTGATAGTACCCTTTAAAGGCTTGCATGCAAGTTTCCAAGAGGAAACAAATATATGGGTGTTTGAAAGGTTCAGGTTTTGGAATGAAATGGTGACTTATATTTACAGTGAGTGCAATGTCATCCCCTCAGGCAGAGAAACCGGAAAGTGTGCAGCTCAGATTCCTCAGGATCATCTGAAAAGGGTAATGATTATTGCAAGTTTTGTTAAACACAGCACTAATTCTATTTTAAGCAGCTTTTTTTTTTGTGGCTGGAGAGGGAAGGATATTAAATATAGGCTTAAAGGGGAGAAAGTAAAAGACTGAAAACCAAATTATTACAGTAGACTCAGTTAACGCCCTGTGTTTTTACACACAGGGGCTTGTTCTCCTCAATTTGTTCTTGGAAAATACTCTTTTTTGTGAAGCTTGGGAGCAGGGGGAAGGAAGAGATGCATCACATATGAAGTTAGCAGTGATGAAAGATATCAGCTTGAAAGTCCTCTATTTAAAACTACCACAAAGGTATATCAAAGGCAACAGCATCATAACTTTAGTGGCAGCCACAGAAGAGACTATTTAATGCCAGTAGTGTTGGTTGTTTTCATAATGAGTACACTCACTCAATAAGCACTGAATGGATATCAAAAGTATTTCTCATAAGCCAAACAACAGCTATCAGAATTTTTGTTCACTACCAGCTTGGCCTGGATTTGAACTTGCAACCTAAAGATAAAAAGCTCAACATCTCATCACCATTACCTGAGCTCCTATTAGTATTAAGTGACAAAATCATATCAGGAGAAATTAGGCTACCTACATTTTGCTATCAAATTCACCATAAGATTAGACTGTAATGGAGAAAATGGCAAGGAAAATTAGAGAGAATCTACAGTATACTAATACGCTGAGCACGTATTTCAACTCTTAAACAGTGAAATTATCAGAATGTATGTTCTTAACTTAATGCAAAAAAAGAAGAATTAGAAAACCAAATCTGAGCAATTTAACAAAGGACCAGCCAACACAGGGCAAACTAACATAAAATGAACAATAATTTAAACTCCTAGAAGTACGCTACATAAGGTGTTATATACGTAGTCAAAACTTTTAATTTTTTTTAAAGGAAATATTAGTCAGTACACCAAATATTGAGATACGCAGAAAAAAATTCAACAGGTTAGATAGAATGTGCTAAACAAAGCTTTTCTAACTGCTTACAAAAACTTGGAAAAAATTACAGCTGTTATTCTTACTACACTCTGGTCCAAATGTGAGAAATTAAGTATCCCTTCTTTACGGCTGATAAAAGACTAAATTTGAAACTGGAATATGAAAGGCATTAGTCCTCCAGAAATTTAACATTTCTGAAATACTTAAAGCTAAATTTGTCTTCCTTATGTCTCCAACTACGGATTAGAGAAGTGGCATGGGGCATAGGTCACTACAGAAAGATCAGTCTGGGGGCTAATCACTTAAGCAGAAATACCAGCATGCTATGAGTTTTAATAGTTTTATACAGAAATTCAAGTGAGTTGTCAAATATTCATTCTCACACCCACATTAGAAAGCCACAACTTATGTGATAAAGAAGAAAATAAAGGTAAAGTTAAAATTATACAAGATTTCTTGAATGTGTCCTTTTGAGAGAGCTATTTTTTATGGCTTACCCTTAACAAATTTGAAAATAAAAGTTCTTGAATCGTTGACCCAGAGGAAAAACAATCAATATATCTTTTTTGTTTAAATCCATTTGTGCATGCCATTCATACACATACGCACATGTGCCCATCATCAATTTGGTACAGAACCAAGGCCTGGAAGTTGTTTCAGTTAACTGCTGCTACAGTATGCAGAGAGAATCTATAGTATAGGTCCACACACAAACTTGTACCAAAATTACTAAATGTTTCAACCAGTTTGGCTTAGCAAAATACTAATTGTCTAGCACACTTGCAAAGCAGCAACTGTTCTATTAACTTTCACTGGATATGTTTGTTATCCAGTACATAAAATGGATCTGATACAGAAATCTAAGGTGCACTATAATTTTGTTCTTACTCAAGAATTAATTATGTCTCAATTAATTTGGAAGTTTTAACAAAACATTTTTAAAAAAGATTACTAAAACCCAAACACATATGAAGCACTTACAGTGAAGAGCTACATTAGTGTACATTATTTTTTTTAAATCTCTTTAAATGCATTTTGAATTACTGCACTTAAGTCTGAAGTATAATTTTAAAATAAAAATGTTGATATAAACTTGTATATGAACAATAATCACATTTGGGCATTTTGAATAAAACTTAACTGGTCAATAAAATTAAGAAATCCTAATGTATGCAAATTAGTCTGGTTAACTATGGTTTACAATTAATTTGTATCATATTATCACCTTCCAATAATAGGAACTTCTAATGCTCAGATCTTACATAGCAAAGGGCAAATCTTACCACATTAGTAGCTCATCCTGAAGAGGAGCACTATTAGGTGTATGTGTACACAACAAATGACATCAGACCGAAACTGCATAGTTTCATTTGAGAGCAAACATTTCAAACCGAACAATATTCGCCAACACATCAGGGAACTTGTTCTAATGAGTCTATGGCCCCAGCCTCGGATCATTTATAGCTAAGATTAGTTTGCTTTTAGACACTGAAGCACTTTCAAATCAAACCTTTCATTTCACACGTAGGAAGAAATAACCTGTTGAATGTTCGTAACTCCACCTTTCCCCCGGGGAAGTGAAGCGATTACACATAGCAGCGGCATTGCTGAGAGAGGTCAGAGTACACACCCCGTAACATGCACCTGCACCTTAAACACCTACAGATCACGCGGAGAAGTTTCTCAAGGGTTAGCACCACCCAAAGTCAGCAGCAACTTCTCCAGCTGATTCAGAGGCGGCGCCCGAAACATCCAGTATTATGGGGCTTTAAATCTAGCTACATCTTTTTTTCCTTCACGTCTCGTGTCCCTTCCACAAGGACATCTCCTTTCTAAGCACAAAGACGGCCCAAACACAGAACAAACACCCCACGCCTCGGACACATTTCCACTCCCCACCCTGCTCAAAGCACATCTGCCCGGCCTCCCCAGGGGCTTCGGACCCCGCTTTCCCCTACGCCCAAACATTTGCTTCAACTTTTTTCCTTTTTAAACCAACCACAAGCGTAGCATCTAAAACGAAAACTCGGCAAAGGGCCCGGGCAATAAAACAACAGGAGGGAGCTGGGCGGACCCTCACCTGAGTTAACGATCCCACCGAGCCGTTTGCAAAGGCAGCTTCGGTTGCCCTCCCGGCTCTGAAGGGCTCAAACCGGCACCATCACAAAGCAAGCGGGACCCTCCACCTCCTCCTCTGCGCTCTCTCTCAACGCCAGCCACGCACCCAACAGGTGGGGGCCCGTGGGAGAACCCGCGAGAGACCAGCGCCAATCCTCCCAGTCAGCAGCGCCGAACAGGGGCGAGGGGCCCCGTGCTACCTGCGGCTCTCCCGTGGGAGGGGGGCACAAACTGCCAGGAGCAAACAGCTCAACCCCCCCTTCCCAGGATGCAACGGGCTGAACGCCGGACATCCCCGCCCCAGAGAGGACACCAGCCCCCCACGAGAGGCTGGGGGAGCGTGACACACACAGGCAGGCAGCGGCCAACGGACAGCAACCGACCCGGGGGGCTCCTCACGCCCCGAGAAGCAGAGCTGGCTTTGGAGCCCATGCACCGCCAAACCAAGGGGGGGGCGGAGGGGGTGCTGCTCCCCTGGCCTGCGGGAGCTGGGACGAGTCTCTTACCTTGGGGGAAGCAGCCGCAGCTCTGGCAGACATTTTGTTTCCTTCTTTCCCCAGAGTAGTGTGTGTCTCTCGCTAACCGCTCCAGCCAGGGAGAGAGAAATTCCCCACCTCCTCCTGCGTCTCACACAGCTGCCCAAATAAACATCGCCCAGAGAGAGGGGGGAGGAGAGGAGGAGGAGGAGGCAGGGAAAGAGAGAGGAGGGGGAGGGAGGGGAGAGCGGATACAAGTTTGATAAAAGTCCAGCTCCTCAATATTCCTCCTCCGGGGGGGAAGCTGGCGCTGCACTGGCCGGGAGCGCGGCTGTGCGCCGGGCCGCCGGCTCTGTGGTGGGGGGTGGGGCAGCTAATGCCGTTCCCCAGTGTTTGCCCCTACAATGGCAGGTCCGCTCCCTTTCCCCTTCTTCCAGCAACAGCTACATGCCTTTCTCTCCAAGCAACCACTGACATGTCTGACTGCTGGGACTGTCCATTCTCTGGCCTGCCTGGAGGGGGGAGCTTGCTTCTCAGTCACTCTCCCCCAGCTCTCCCTCCCCCCAGGCCACATGGCACCGCACAGAAGTGAAAAACCCAAAGCCCTGACAATGAGCACCCCCTTCTCCTGCTTATTTCTGGGCCGGAGTCTCGCTGACAGCAGCTCGCAGTCCTCCTCCACTCCCCATTCTTTCCACGCTTTGGTTTGGACTGCAGACACTGGTGACTGGGGCAAAGAGTTCCCTAGTTAGACCACACAAGCCTATCAGGGGCTAGAGGGATGGTTTGAAATGCATGGAACAGAGCAGGCCTGGGATGGAGTTCATTACAGAGAGAATAAAACAGGGCCAACGTAGCACAAAGGAAAAGGATCACCCCCTGCCCTTAGGGGTGGAGTCAGCTGCACAGGAGTTATGGAAACATTCTGGGGAGTTCAAAACAGACCAGGTTAATAGGTCTGTTATTCGGCATCCCACCCCACTAAACTTGCTGTAAGAGCTGGGAAGGAAAAAATATTTATCCAGGCTTAGTTCAAAAACAATCACTGTTGCTTTGTATTATTTCCATTTTCTGTAATTTGTGGTCTGATCTGATTTTCACTATGGTGTTAATTTTACTTTTCAAAGACTAGAGAGATCCAAAGATATTACACAGAGCCTTGTCTAGCAATGTAATTTCCCTGGGGAAAATGAGTGCAAAATGGTTTTAAAGCACTTCCAAATCAGAATGGCAGCATTGAACCCATTTGGCTAGGTATAGATGACTACAGAGGTTCAAGAGAGTAGAGAATCTGTTCACAATATTTTTTTCTATTGTACTTTCTCATGGACAGCTTCAAATGGAATCTGAAACTCCTGACCACTTAAACAATCTCTCCAACCTTAAATAATGTCCCAGAAAGCTTAAATAAGGCAAAATATTTAATAATTCTTTTAATCTCTCTTTTACATTTACCAAACTTTATGGGCACTGCACTGAAATGTATTTTCTTTTGAAAAAAAATTCCAATAAATAATTTATACAAATTTAGGAGTCAACAGTCAGAATTCAACATGGAGAGGCAGATTCTCAGCTATGCTCAAGTAGCCCTGGGCATAGTTCTGCTGAGGGAGACCATTGTAGACTTCCCTGATCCTGGGGCAAACTCTGTGCCAGCCCACTTTCTAGCATAGATTAGGGTAGCTACAAGGATGTTCTACACTATAGTGGCTGCTAGTCATCCTCTGGGGGTCTTCTGGCAGTTGGAGATTACTGGGGTGTACAGATGCTCTTTTTTACTCAAACTTCCCCTGTGTTGGAGAGGAGGAATGATTCACTGGCCAGATCTGCTGATTTTAGAACAGCACTGCACAAGGACGGAAGTACAAACCTACACATACGGTTTTATTAATTACTTGAAATAACTTTGAGCTTTGCTTTATATTTCTTTTGATACATTTACACTCCGGTTAAGAAGAAAGGTCATGTTTTATAACCACATATTCAATTTAAATTGTCTACAAGTACACACAGAGAGGGGCAGGAAGGAAAGGGTGTAATCACAACAGGAAAGAACCGGAAAACTCCAAAGTGCGGAAGAGCAGGGGAAGAAACTTAGTAAGGGGAGAGTGACCCCAAAGAATGGAAGACAGCCCCTGAGATTCAGGGAGATGAAAAGAATCAGCTGGAAACAAAGAGTGAAAAAGGGGAATAGGGTGGGAGAAAGGGACCCATGGAGTTAGAGTGAGCAGAGGGCAAGAAGAGAGTTCTGGGAGGGACAGAGAGAGATAGATGAGGTGGATAGCTAAGATAAAGGAAGAGAACGGAATGGGAAAGAAAAAGAAAAAATACTGTCATGAATTCAGATGCTGAAAAACACTGGGGGGAAAGAGAGGCAGGTAAACAAAAGAAACTATCAAGCAAAGAGAAACAGAACAAATAGGAAGATGTAGTCAGTCCATTACTTTTTATTGTTTTACAGAAAACTGGATGCCAAAATATTACAAATGCATACAGCATATTTGATTGTATTCATCAAGAGATCTAGGAAGCGTGATTCTCTAGGACATGGAGGAGTTTGAGAGATTGGGTATGGATAAGAGTTGATTTGTGTATTCCTGCCATTCTGGGGTGGAGATAACCTGTTTTGTCCTGATTGCTCATGGGACTGGGATTTTTTTTTAACAAGACTGGTGCTAGCTATCTAAATATTTCTTTATACAGTGTCTGCTTCTGTCAGTATCTGTTGGGACTAGGGTGCACTTAGTGGTGTTTTAATAGAACATAATCTGCCCCAATGCTAAGTCATGCTAGCACAGGATTCCCTATAAGCACCAGTGATGCAGAATTTTTACATAAGCTTTTTTATTTTAAATGTTATTACATTTTCCAGAGTGAAGAGAAACTGATCCTGCCATTTCAAAATATTATTTCCTTGAGAAGAACCTTTGCATTTTCTCACTGCCTTTGGCTTCCTACAGCCTCTCCCTCTTCCAGCTGGCTAGATGTGGGGCAAAGGATTTATATCTAAATTTGTGGCTTAGCTCCTCTTTAAGTAAAATGTCAAAGAGAATTTTAATTGTTACTTTTAAATCAGCTAGACTGCTTTTTAACTTTCCATTACCAAACACTGTGAGAACATTATGCTTTAAAAAGCTGTAACAATAAAAACATTTCCTGAGGAATGTCCTTTCTTTTCCAAAGAGTTTGAAAACTCTTTGGTCAAATAACTATGGCCCCAACCCTCCAACTGCTTCAGCATAGGCAAAGCCTTGCACCCAGAATATTACCAACCTCAAGTGTTCAAAAATCAAGAGTTGGGGATTCCAAAAATTGAGATTTACTTAAAATCATGAGATTTTTTAAAACAATATAGTTGGAGTTCTTTTTATTTGCCTTTTGAACCTTTATAGGTCATGTTTTCAAGCTCATCTCTGCAGCCATGAGGGCCAGAGATTTACTTTATACTTTAAATAAAAGCTGAGATTCTGGTACATTAACATGATTCCTGAGTTAAAAAATACTAAATAAATGGGAATACACAACTGGGGGATTTAGCCTCTCCCACAAAATTAGTAACTGCATTAATCAATAAATAAAGGAAATATTGAGGTTATTTAGCCCTATCTCCCACACACACATTAAAAAACCATTGCTTACACCCCTGAAATGTCATGAGAGTTGGCAATACTGCATGCATGCAGAGCCTTGTTGACTTTAGTAGGAATCCGGGTGCACATAAGAGTTCACCTGAGAGATCTAATTGCAGGATCAGTGTCTTTACTCATGTTCCAGTTCCCTTCAGCTAGTAATAATGGGACCTGATCTCACAATCTTTTCAGAGGTTAAAATCCTGTTGAAGTCAATGATCTCCTTACTTTGGCTTATTAAGGATTGTAGGACTAGGTTCCATCTTCTTCTTCTTAAAGAAATAAAAAGTATGTAACTATTCTTTTCATAAGTATCTGTTGGCAGATATCTAAAAGTATTTAATTATGTTTTTTATCTTGGGCAAGAGAGTTCAAAAAAACACCTTTTATGATTCAACCAGTAACAATTCCTAAGAAGTTCATGCCGAGATGAATAACATTTTTATTCATTTAAAGAACACAGACAAACGATCACATGTGTGGAATCTTAACTCTAATTTGTGGTATATGCACAGCGTACACTAAGATGACAGGAAGTCTGTTCTGTAATTTCTCATGATTTAACTTTTCTGATTGCTCAGTGTCAAGAAAGAAAGGAAACTGAAAAACCGCAGCAGCTGTACAGATAATTTCCTCTGTGGTTTTTTGGTGTCTGTGGCCCAAAAAGAGAACAATTTTACAAAGGTTTTACTCCTTTGTGTTTGCTGCTGTAACCAATTCGTCTTGCAAAAAGTGAAATAAAAGATTGTGTTTTTTATATTTTAATATATATATAATTGTACATTACATTTTTGGGAAAATTGCCCAGATTCAGGATTTCAATAATGAAGGAGCAAGGGACAGAGTGGAATACACACTTCAACCACAGGAGAAAGAAGAAAAATTAACAGGCTTCCTCATCAAGAAATTATAAGGTGGTTAGAGAAATCAATGGGACCATCCATGTGCATAAAGATAGGCATATACTTAAGAACCTTGCTGAACTGAGTCCTTAGGGAATAAAGTTCATGTGTTATTGATGTCTAGTGAGTACTGATTTTTTTTAATTTTCTTGAGATCAAAGAACTATACTCATGCCCTATAAACTATACTTTATGCCCTCTAAAAAAAACAATCCTATATGCAGCTTCAATCTCCACCCCATATGCACTGCAGAGGACTTGCAAAATGTTATGTGTGTGTAGATGTCACAAAGTCTTCCAAGAACCCTCTCTCTCTCATTGAAGACTGGGCCAGGGCAATACTGCAAATACACAGTGACTAATCTATGCTGTTTTTATATACTGATCCAGCATGTAGAGTCTATGTTTCTCTCAGTGAATGCCAAAATGCCAGATCTGCTTACCTTCTCTTGCTCCATTTGTTTTTTCTGACGTATTAGGTGGAAGAGGGAAGGTAGAAGTAATAAAAGACAGCTTTGAAACTTAACAGGGCCTATGTTTACTCCATGTGTCGCTACATACACATCAGTGGTGTTAAACTAAAGATGAATCTGGTCCAAAGGAATGAAAATATGTTCCAAGGATCAAACATTGTTACAAGTCAAGTTTTGTTTTAAAGCACTCTCACAGCACCATGTACATGGTATGTGGGTAGCATTTAATTCCTACGTATTCTTGTCCTGACAAAAGATACCTTCTACATAAGAACAACAGTCCGTCTTCACATAAAGCTCATTATTACCAGAATTTAGTATGAACATCAGTCTAAAGATCTTTTTCTCTTTCAGGCTACAAACTTTTTGGAAAGGCAGCCCGAAAGTGGCCCTTCTTTTATGTTAGCAAAAGCATTTAATGTATTTCACTTTTTGATAAGCAATAATGTATTCACAATCAATATTTTTCAGAAATGATTGCACACTATAAAATGGCAAAACTGTGTTCTGAAAGGCAAGCAAACCCCCACAAAGATAAAGCTGTGAATGTCTGCCCTGTAAGGGTGTGGTTTTCCTGTTCCTGAATTGTTTTAGAACTTGAATTTGTGTCTCTGTTCTCTAAAATACAGCACACAAATGTCCCTGTTACGATGAGTGCTACTTTAATCTAAAATAAAGTGTTATGACAGATATTGTTGATGAGAAGGATATATATCTTGAACAGGAAAACATACATTCAAATTGTTAAATTGGTAATGAAGATGACCAGAAAATACCCTAAAGACCTGAGATCTTGTTTTCTAATTATGTTTACTGTAAAGGTTTAATTGCCTAATTATGAGAGTTTAGAAAACTAGATGTGCAACTCTCTATTGTTTATTCTCTACAGATTTTTCCCTTTTTTAATTATTTCCTCTTTCTTCTCACAATTTTTTGGACTCAGTTTTATCCCCAGGAATGCACATCCATTCCTCCATAAAGTAGAGGGGCTATCAGCAACCCTTAATGGTGAGAGACCTGGCTATATATACTACCTCCACTGTGAGCCCTGCCGTCAGTTGGTATCTTAAGTTCTGACACCACTTCTTGTTCCATCAGTGAGAAAGTTTCCCATTGACTTCAACATGATTGGATGAGGCACAAAGGGTGATAAAGATTTTGATGATGTGGCCCTTAGGATGTTGAACTCTGTCCACCTGGATACCTGCCTTTGCTTATTCTAATTCTTAGCTTATTCTTAAACCAGCTAAAAGAACATTTTCATACCTGTGTTTCATCTTAATCACTATTTGCTCCAGTGCATAAAACAACTCCTTTTAATGATGCCACTTTGGCTTATTAATATTGTATTCTTCTATTTTATGATGGATTAATTTTATACAGTACTGTACACATTTGCATAGTAAAGTCAAAAGCTTTCTAGGGAGTGCTTTATAAGTAAATAAACCATTGTTATTTTGCATTATTCTGCAAAAAGGATATTAAGCCAGATACATGAGTGTCTCAGACATATATCTATGCTATAAAATTTTCAAATGGTTTATATTTTAACTAAAATATATATATATATCAGTTATTCATACTTTGGTTGGAAGAAGAACGAGAAGTACTTGTGGCACCTTAGAGACTAACAAATTTATTTGAGCATAAGCTTTGGTGGGCTAAAACCCACTTGGAGTAAGTAGTGCTTCTAAGCCACCTTCAATGCGCAGCCACTAGAGAGTTGTCTGGTTACTTATGATATTACATATGTTTATTCCGCTAAGTAAGTCAGAAATCCAACAGCAAAATATAGCTGTCAGGGAGAACATGTGGATTTTTTGATACTCTCTTGTGGAATATATTCTATCTATTTATCTTTCTGTGTGACTGGTATAGTGTGAAATGTTATGAATTAGAAGTTAAACATCCTTCATTTTATTTAACTGTTTCAGAATACAATGTGCAAGAAAGCTGGATGGAAATTTCTTATGTGGGAAGAGGCTGTGGTTTTCCCAGACAATAATTATCAGGGCAGGGAAAGGCATGTCACATGTTGGCTTTGGTATGCCATACAACTCGAGGTGGTCAACAAGTGACATGCTGTGAAATAATGAAACCCCTACTGCAATACCATACAGTATGTACTGGCCAAGTATATAGCACTGCTGGTCTAAAAGTATTTTTTGCTTATACAACAGAGGAATAGGATATGAAAAGTGTAGGGCCATCTTTCTGCGCTCCTTAGCAGACATGCAGTTACTAAGATTCCTGGCTAATCAGAGGAAAGAGGACCATGGAGCCAGGGTTGCTTAGGAAGAGGAGGGCTTTGAGGGACTGAAAACAGAGTGAGCCACTGGGGCCAGGCTCCTGGCAATTCACATTGAATCCTTATGCATCCAATAGAGAACATTTTAAATCTTGAACATTTTAGACTGGTCCAGTGCCCACTGAAGCCAATAGGAGTCTATCCATTGATTCATTTGGTGTTGGATATAGCCTTTTGTGCACTGCATGCACAGAGTTTCACATGTGTGGACTGCTGTAGTGCTTTGGTTCTTAAAAATTCTAAGAACTCCAGATCATGGAAGGCACTAACATTTTCCATGCACAACTATTTTCAATTTTGGTGGCTCCACTGGCTCTCAGAGGACCCACACCACTTCTCCAAACCTCCTGCTCTTAAAATGTGAAGTAGTGGGGGTCCTCTTCAGCAGATTTCCAAAGGTATGGGGAAGAGGAACTATGCATCATACAAAGACTACAGAAGACATCTGCACTAGGTAGTGCCCAGGTAAATTATACAACTATACATATGCCTCACAGACCTCCTTAACTGTGCATTTTATGAGCTTAAAAGTCCATAGAAAACTGACTGAATATAGGCTGCACAAAACCAGTTCTTATTAGCATATTTGACTTCAATGAGGGCTATTTCCATGGCAAATGTAAAGTTTTACCACAGCCATTTTGAAACCATAGCTGTTCAAAAAAAATTTAAACATTTTTTCATTGTAGGGAAAGTGGATATTTTTCATTCTTCTTCTGTTAAAAAACGGCTAATAAACAATTTTAGCTCAAGCTTTTTTTAAAGAAAACTTTTTCACAAAGAATAATCCTGAAAATTGTTTAGCCTAACAGCTGAGAGTTTCATAAAGTTAAGTGTGATTAAAGCACAAAATTAGAATGCAAATGGTTATGCAATCTTCTGTATAGTCATAATTACTGCTCCTGCTGATACTGAATACAATATTCACTTATTTATCTCAGTTGGAATTTTACCTAACCAAATCTATTTGATCTAATCCATCTATCTAGGCGGCATTTTATAGGAAACAGATTTGCAGATATATTCTGATTTACCAAATCTGAAAGTTTTTCAGAGAGACTAGCAGCTGGCATGTTTCACCAGCTGACTACCTTCTGATCTCCAATAAACAGGTACATAACTCCACATAGTTTGTAAAATTGGGTACTGTACTTGCATACTAAAACAAAGGGCATTATCTGTTTTAGATGACAGAGAGCTACAAAGAGCCATGTATCTTTAATGAGATTCCAGTTTTATTGATTTGAAAAACAATCAACCTACATTTTTCCCAATTTCAGTTACAATTCTGAAGAAAAATCTTCTTAGTGTAGTTCCCAAATATCATGATAATTTAATAATTATTTTAAAATAGTGCCCTGGAGCTGCAATCAGGATTGTACCATATGGTCTCCAAACATATACAAAAATACAGTCCCTCCCCTAAAAATAGTATAATTGAAGGCTGAGTGCCGCTGAACACTGCAGACTTTTATTATTGGATTAGATGGGAACAGACATTGTATTTACCACATCTGGATGATGCTGAATGTTTTTCATGTTTTGAATTCCTAACTGATTAGACAGCATAAACTTTACAAAAGAGTAAGAAAATTATGTACTACATGGATTTCACTAGATAAATTTTTTATTGACGTCTGCCATATTTTTTCTACATGTGTGAAATGTTAATGCTGGTGAAAGATGCTAGAGTGATAGGGAGAGCACTCAGTCTCTAGACTGCTTATGGAACAGGTAAAGCAAAGGCAATAAGCAAAACAAGCTTCCCCACAATATCCAGTCAGTGTGCCACAGCTCTAATTTGGCAGAACTGTTTCTAGGAGAGAAAAAGACAGTTCTGTCTAGTTGGCCCTTAGAGCCCTCTGCTGGGAGAACCAATGGTATTGGGTTTGGTACTTGTCCACTGGGAACTGAACTTATGAATCAAATTCACTTAACATACCCATCAGATACCTACATTTTTCAGTCACTACCAACCTGAATTAAATTTGAAACAGTGACACAGAGGTGAAAGTCTCTCTTATTCACTGCCAATCCACTAAGCTTTGCAGTCGCCAGTAGTCACCACATCTGCTCAGCATCCTTCTGCATAAACCTGATGCTGCCGCTGATGAATAAATCTTTCTAAAAGTATTTTCCAAGTTGAGAAGAGTTTACAGTGTTGCCAGGTGTCAGGATTTTCAGGAGTCAGATAACCTGTTACTTCTTGTGTGAATTCATTTAGGGTGAGCAAATGTTAAGAGAAACAATGAGATATGCTTGATATTGAAGCATTTTACATAGCTTCTTGAGATGATTGCGGAGGTGGAGAAACACTTCAAATGAGACTCTGTTTAAACTTATTCTGAGATAGCAGATTATGTTTCCATACCTCTAAAATGCTTCTCCTTAGAAGGGACAACCCTCGTTTATAGAGTGATATCTTTTTCCACCTCCCCAAAGTGTAAGAGTATGTCCTTTACTATTTTTTTAACAAGATGCATCAAGTCATCAAGACCATATTAAAAAAAGAAAACAAATTTTAAGAGAAGGAAGAAAAATCAGTTTTCACAATTTCCCCTTCCATTCTGATCTCATTTTTTTCTACCTCTATTTCTTCTTTGTTTTTCTTATTCTCTCCTTTCCCAAACCTGCGTTCTCTTTTTCCCATTCCATAAGTGGCTATCAATTACTTCTGTTTAAAAAAACACACCCTCTTTTCCAGTGGGCTGTGGCCATCATGGGTTAGCCTCCTCACCTTTTGTGAAGTGAGATGACTGTAAATTTAGATTGTATGTGAAAATGAGTTAGGTAATCTCAATCCGGTTTCAGTGAATGGATTTCAGCACTATGTCCTGTTGATTCATGAGAACTCTAGGAATAGTAGAATGGAGAATTCTGGAATTATGTATTTTCACAATCAATATTAGGGCTGTGTCAACTTAGGCTTTGTCAAAAATTCATTTTTTAACCTCAGGATAACTAATGCACATGAGCTACCCTGAGGTAAAAATGCAGTGAAGACAAGGCACTTTAGTTTTACCATAAGGTAAACTCACTGAAGTCAGTGAAACTCACTGTAGCCCTGCCTGGGGTTGACATCCCCTAGTTTATCTTGTGGTAAAACTAAAGTGCCTTCTCTCCACTGTGTTTTTACCTCAGGATAGCTCATGCAAGTTAATTATCCTGAGGTAAAAAACTCTCCTTGTTTATCAATAAAGGCCTCAAATACCTTTAGCCATAGAAGATGTTTCTCTTTATTTAAAAATAAACTCTATTCTTAAAAAGAGGTTATTTTAGCACAAGAAATACGGCTACTGCTATGGGCTATTGCATAAGCCAAATGGTGCTGTTAGCCAGAGTGGTCTCATCTAAATTGAGGATTTTTCCTAATTCTTCCACTATGGTTCTAGCACTAGTGTAGCTTCACTGGTGCAAGCAATAGTGGGAGCACCACTGTTAAACGGCTGCCAGCATTTCTGCCACTATGTTATACTGACCTGGCCTATGCCTATAGAAAGAGTGTAGAGAATAAGACAGTGCTTATGATACTGGACCTGGGGCTCAGGAGATCTGAGGGCTATTCCTGGCCCTGCCACAGACTTCCTGTGTGACCTTGGTCAAGTCACTTTATTTCTCTGTACCTCAGTTCCTCACTTGTAAAACTGGGATGATATTACTTCCTTTCTCCCATGCTTTGTCTATTTAAACTATAAATTGCTCAAGGCAGAGACTGCCTTTTACTATACATATGGACAGCACTTAGCAAAATGGGATCCTGATCTCAGTTGAGGCCTCCAGGAGCTACCATAATAGTACTATTAAAAATAAAAAGCATCTGTGCCCTATCCACACTAGCATTGGATTCTAAGGAAAATACATGCACGGGAGGGAGGCCATGCTGTGCACTGACAGTCTGCTAATTGAAAAAGCATAAGGCTTTCATGATGATCCTTAGACTGGGATTCCTAATATGTCGGTCTTATCCATTAAGTTAATACAACTTTGCCTGAAAGGGAGTGCCTAGTTATAGGCAACTGAACTAAGCACATTGCTGAGGATGAACTGGTTAGATCTCAGGACTGGGAATGAGGCAACCTAGGTCACATCGTAAATCTGTCACTGGTTCTCTGTGTGACCTTGGACAAATCACTTTACCTCTTTGTGCCTCCATTTCTCCAAATGGGGTGGTAATACGTAGTTATTTACAAAGTCATACTTAAGGTCTTCAGATAAAGATCTCTATACAAAAGCAAAGTATAATTACTATATTTGACACACAGGAATGTGGTTTCCTCTGTCTGTGAATCTGTAAATGTACCTCAGGATGGAAGGAACAATAAAGTAGTCTCCGGGGCTTGTTAAGTGTTGCAGATAAGTCTTGGGTGAAGAGGAAAGGCTTTATCTCACTTATGCTTTTGACAAAGTAAAAAAAGCAGTGAGAGGCAAAAAGGCATCCTTTAAAAAGTGGAAGATAAATCCTAATGAGGAAAATAGAAAAGAGCAGAAACTGGCAAATGGAGTATAAAAATATAATTAGAAAGACGAAAAAAGAATTTGAAGAACAGCTAGCCAAAGACTCCAAAAGTAATAGCAACATTTTTTTAAAATACATCAGAAGCAGAAAGCCTGCTAAACAACCAGTGGGACCACTGAACAATCAAGATGCTAAAGGAACACTCAAAGATGATAAGGCCTTTGCGGAGAAACTAAATAAATTCTTTGCATCGGTCTTCACTGTTGAGGATGTGAGGAAGATTCCCAAACCTGAGCCATTCTTTTTGGGTACAGATCTGAGAACTGTCCAAATTGCGGTGTCATTAGAGAGGTTTGAACAATTGATAACTAAACAGTAATAAATCTACAGGATCTGATGGTATTCACCCAACAGTTCTGAAGGAACTCAAATGTGAAATTGCAGGACTATTAACTGTCATCTGTAAACTATCATTTAAATCAGCTTCTGTACAAATGACTGGAGGATAGCTAATGTGACGCCAATTTTTAAAAGGGTTCCAGGGTGACCCTGGCAACTACAGGCCAGTAGCCTCACATCAGTACGGGCAAATTGGTTGAAACTATTGTAAGAACAAATTGTCAGGCACGTAGATGAACATAATTTGTTGGAAATAGTCACATGGTTTTTGTAAAGGAATCATGCCTCACCAAATCTACTACAATTCTTTGAGGTCAACAAGCATGTGGACAAAGGAGATCCGGTGGATATAGTGTATTTTGATTTTCAGAAGCCTTTGACAAGGCCACTCACCAAAGCTCTTGAGCGAAAAAAAGAGTCATGGGATAAAAGGGAAGGTTTCTTCTGGATTGTACTGTTAAAAGATAGGAACAAGGTAGGAAAAATGGTCGTTTTCCCAGAATGGAGAGAGGTAATAGTGCTGTCCCCAGGGATCTGTACTGGCCCAGTCTATTTAATATATTCACAACGATCTGGAAAAAGGAGTAAACAGTGAGGTGGCAAAATTTGCAGATGATACAAACTACTCAAGATAGTTTAGTTAAACAAAAGTTAAAAGGTACAGTGCTAAAGTGAAATCCCTGCAAGTTGCATGGCCCTTTTTAAAGACACCATAATAGAGGCCAACTTCAATGTATACCCCAAATTAAGAACACAGTAAAACAACTAAAAAAGAGCCACCGTGGCTTAACAACCATGTAAAGAAGCAGTGAGAGATAAAAAGACTTCCTTTAAAAAGCGGAAGTCAAATCCTAGTGAGGCAAATGGAAGGAGCACAACACTGCTAGCTTAAGTGCAAGAGTGTAATAAGAAAGCCAAAGAGGAGTTTGAAGAACGCTAGCCAAAAACTCCAAAGTAATACAAATGTTTTTAAGTACATCAGAGCAGGAAGCCTGCTAAACAACCAGTGGGCTCTTGCGATAGAAATACAAAAGGTGCGCTTAAGATGAAGTCATTTGGAGAAACCAAATGGATCTTGCTTCAGTTTCAGGCTGAGGATGTTAGGGAGATTCCAAACCTGAACTGGCTTTGTAGATGACAAATCTGAGGAACTGTCACAGATTGAAGTGTCACTAGGGAGGTTTTGAATTAATTGATAACTCAACATTAACAAGTCACCGGACAAATGGCATTCACTCAGAGTTCTGAAAGACTCAAATATAAGTTGCGCAACTATTAACTAAGGTTTTAACCTGTCCTTTAAATGGCTTCGGTACCCAATGACTGGAAGTTAGCTAACTGTAACGCCAATATTAAAAGGGCTCTAGAGGTGATCCGGCAATTACAGACTGGTAAGTCTAACATCGATACTGGGCAAATTAGTCGAAACAATAGTTAAGAATAAAATTGTCAGACACATAGAAAAACATAAACATGTGAGCAATAGTCAACATGTTTCTGTAAAGGGAAATCATCTCTTACTAATCTATTAGAGTTCTTTGAAGGGTCAACAAACATGTGGACAAGGGGATCCATGGGCATAGTGTACTTAGATTTCCAGAAAGCCTTTGACAAGTCCTCACGAAGCTCTTACGTAAATTAAGCTGTCATGATAAAGAGAAGGTCCTTCATGGATTGAGAACTGGCTAAAAGACAGGGAAAAGGGTAAAATTAATGGAAATTTCTCAGAATGGAGGGGTAACTAGTGTGTCCCAAGGGTCAG